>NW_020824804.1:0-51929 GCF_003285875.2 Drosophila novamexicana | reverse complement strand
CCCAGTAAATTCTTTAGGTAAATGATGAATTCTAAGGACTTTTCAAACTTAAATAATCGCCTTTCTATGCAATTCTCATGTACTTAGTGTCCCCTGAGCATTACACAAAATCCTTTCTCTGCAATTCTCATGTACTTAAGTGTCCCTGAGTAAACACAGCTTACTATACGCTCTTTTCATCCGTTGAAATCTCATCAAGCATTTCCAGCTAAATAGACACCAATTAGCTGCGTTTTTCGGCAGACAACATTAATTCCCACTTAGTTTTCTTGCCCTTTGCTAGTTTCGGTTTGCTTCCTTTGTGGCAGACCTTCAATTATAAGCACCACCATGCACAATGTCATAATTACACTTGTCTGGGTTTCCGTTTAAAGATTTTAGTGGGTAACAATACGCCTTTTAAAGCTGAACAAGCTATCCCATCGAAAGGCAAACATACTGGGAGCAACGTAAAACGAGAAACAATAATGGATTGCAATGGATTGTATTTACATATGGATTTTCCGCTGATGCCACCCCAGACTAGCGTGGGGATTGAAGAAGGGGAGCTGAAATAGCACAATGCATCTCACTAAGTGGATGTGAATCCGAGTACTAGACGCACCAGTCACTAGATACAGTCGCCCAGCCCCGCCGAGTAATGGAAACGAATAAATCTTGAATGCCTCAAATATTTGCAATATGCGACGCTGTTGTTGTCGCCGTTGCCGTCATGTGGAGGCTGTTGCATGGAGCAGATATGGCAGGGCGCTGTAAAACAAATTTCTATACAACACTTTATGTAGCAAGAAAGAAATAAAAGAAATCACAAAGTTGGCGTTGCTGTAGCTCCAGCCTGCGCCGGGACAAGGCAGTCAGGACCATTATAATAGTTTGCAACGCCTCCAGCCCGAGTCGATGGCGCGTTGCGAGGGGAATTGCGTGGGGTTAAACTCACTTTGACACTCGAGAGCCGCAACGAGATAAAAATGGCTGCAAGTCGGACAGCAGACGATGCCTGTCTGGGGTGTAAAGTGAGTGCATAGAAAACAACACGCAGTGCATACAAAGCGTAAGGCGAACGAACATGCTTCGTGCTATGCTTGCTGTTCTTAAAATAATATAAAATATACATTGGAAGAGCTAAACTAGATAACTGCATAATATGATATTGCGCATACGCCGCGTGGCAACCAGCTAGGTATAAGTAGCATAATGTCTTAAAGTACATTTTATCAGCTAGCAAGTGAACAATTCAATCTTAGACATCAGCTTAAAATACATGTTAAACGTTAAAAGCACATTATAGCTTGCCTGCTTCTTAAGAATCCAACGTATGTTGGTCGTCGAAACTACATTAAAGCTTTCTAGCTTATAACAGTTCCACAAACTTCGTTTTAGCTTTTAAAAAGCTTTTAAAGCACTTTAAGCTTAAGCCGAATGCACAATAAAATGTATATTATGATTTATGATTATTATATTAAACGAATGGAATTTATAAAATATTAAGAAAATCCGTACAGAAATATATTGAAAAACATAGCAGTTGAACTTAATATCCTAAAGCATTTAAAGAAATGCAACTTTGGGCAAAAAACTTATATACATTAGAATAAGCTTTCAAAGGATATAGAAGCTTAAGGCAGGTTAAATTGTATCAATTGGCCAAGATAAAGCTCCCTTAAAGAACTAAAATATAAGACTCATCTAATTGTTGAATTAATCTTTGTTTAATAAAACACCAAGCTTACAATGAAAATATTAAATTGTAACATTGCGAACTTCTCTCACATGCCAGGTTTGTTATTAGCTTTCTTTGGCTGTACTCTCCTGTAACTTTCAGTTAGTGTCATTGCACCAAAGGCAAGCAACTTTGGCAGAGTGCTGTCAATGCAAATCAAGCCATGTGGAGCACAGCCCATGCAATTCTTTACTCGATGTCAATTTTTGTGGCAATCTGTTGCCAACGGACGAACGTTGATAACACAAATGCTAAACGAAGTTACATGAAAAATGCAAAGCAGACAATTGTTGTTCTTGCCTCCTGCATTGTCTCTGTTGCAAGCTTCATTAGATGCACGTAACCAGCAGCAACAGCAGCAGCAAAGGCCGCATCAACGAAGGAAGGAAGGAAGGAAGCAGGCAGCCGCAGCCGCAGCTGCAGCTGACTGTCGCTCGCTTGTTCTGGGGTAAGGCAAGCGGCACTAATAGATGTGGCATTCAAATTATTTTCAATGCATGTGCCAGAGGCAATGCACAGTTGGAGCACAGTTGAATCCGAGTTGGAACCGAGTTTGAGCACAAGCCCCAATGCGTGACACTTAAGTGACAATTTAGACACATGTGGGAGCCAAACATGTAAATTGCAATTGTGCGACTTCGTAATGTGAGCTGTACAGTAAAACTATTGAGGCAAAACTGCGAGACACTAAACTCTCACATGAGACCCAACACGAGTTCCTAACATTTTAACTAACGAATGCTTTTTTAATCAGAAATGCAATTGTAAGCCAGCACTAAAAACGAATGGGAAAACTTAATGTATTTAAATATTTATTGTATTTTCACAATTAAAAAAAAAAAAGGAATGAGATTTGCTGCAAAAAGTTTTCGTCTTTCACTGTGAACCACTCGAAAACTTTGCTTTGAAGTTCGCTTCAACAGACACAAAAAAAAAAACTCGTTGCTATCGAGTACTCAGAAAAACGAGTATCTGTCATAAGCTTGGCTAACAGACATTAGCTGTAATTACAGTATATGTAATGGAGGATTAGGCAGACAATAGCTATATAAAATCTACAGCAATTTACGATCATTTATTCAAATGCTAGCTAAGGGAACTTCTAACAAAGGCTATAATCCACACATTCCCAGAACAGCACACAATCACAACAAAGCAGTGTGAAAAAAAAGTCTCTCTAACTGTAAATTTAATTAATTAAGAGTATGTTCAAGTGCAAACAGCCAGCCAGCCAGCGACAAAGCAAAACTTTGACGACAGACAATAGAGAACACAACAACAAAAACTATATATATTGACAAAGTTCCCGATAACTTTTTCTCACAACTAACGTAAAACTCCAAGGGGCAAATAATTGCTGGCAGAAACGGAAGTGAAATCAGCTCGAAAGGCGTGTATTGTGGCAGCTACAGAAGTTGCATAGATAAATTACGTATACGCCGCGTGCGACTAATAGAAAATTTTATAAAGCGAGAACTGAGAGTTTAGATAGTTTAAGAATATATAATATATTAAAGACATATATTCTGATCTGAGCAACACTTTTGTCTGTTAATGTAAAATAGCCTTTCTTTCCAACAATTCCAATTTCAACTAACTTTTTTTATAGCTCAATTTTTCATAAAATATATTTCTTTGAACCCACAATATGTTTAATATGTAGATCATATAAAATTTTATATTTTTTCTGCAATCTGGAATCAAAAACATGTTATTCAATCATTTTTCACTTTCATTACATTATTTTAAATATATATTATTAAGCGCACAAAAAAAAATAATACATTTTAAGTTGGGGATATTAAACACTCGTATTCACACACACACACACACACATAGTTACACATACTGACACACAAAACAAAAGCGAAAAGCGTGTGCATTGAATATTTAATGGTATTGAAATTATTTAATAATAATATTGAGGCCAGCATATGGCAAGAGCAAGAGCGGGAAGTGAAAAGAAATGGGAAATCGCAGTTGCTGGGGCAGGGCACAGACTGATAATTTACATATAATTGAGTGCAGTTCATTTTGGGCGTGTGTGTGTGGGTGTGTGTGCGTATATCCTGTGTGTGTGCAGTTATCGTTGCAGGCTGAACGGAATTTATATGCATTCGTTTGTTCTGTGCATGTAAAATGAAATTTATGCACACTTAATGGTCGCCTTTGGCAGTAGCCACGCCTCCCTCAATACGCCCAAGCCGTAGACTGAGACTGAGCCACGCCCACATATCCTGTTGAATGCACTCGTTAACTCGGCAGCCTCTCAACGGTGCACTGGCCGACGTGTTACGCTCTCTGCCCGCTCCCAAATGAATTATGTTATATTTTATTTCCCTCAGTCTATTTTGCTCGCTCTCTCTCTCTCTTATAAATAACTCGAGCCTTTATCCGTCTCTTTCCGTCAGTTGAATTGCCCATTTTTCATTGCGGTTTGTCGCATTTTAACATAAATTCGTGACAGGAAAGTTGATGATGAATGCCGCTTTTAAATTAAGTGCAGATTTCAGTTATATCTATATATATGAATATATATTGGTATGTATGTAGATTTCTTTCCTGTTGAGGAAATTGTGGAAATTTCTTTGAGCACAATTTTCATGTCTTTTGTATGCGTCTGGTCAAGTCTTGTTGTATGCGGGCTGTAATTACGAATCGTTCGTTTGTATTATTGAATTAAATTACTTTTGCATTTTGGCCTAAAGCAGCACAAAGGAGAGGTAATAAAATTATAAGCGAAGTTAAAGATTTTCAATTTAAGATTACATTTAAAAGAACAATTTACCATTTTTAACCGAATTTTACCATAGAGCTATATTATGAAGTAATTTGATTTCAGTAACAATTTGCCCATATGGAAGCAAAGTGAAAATAATAAATGCCAGGTTTGCGATAGAAAAAACAATTGTCCTTGTGTTATAGTTATACTTAGACAAACCTCAACAATAGCAAAAAGTAAACATTATGTTAAACATGCTTACTTTATGACAAAGTTAAATGTTCATAACTTTCACAGCGAAAAAACAATCTCGCTTCTCTTTTGCCACAAGCCAAACAAGTTGAAATACTGTTGGGGCACGTAAAGGAACTTAAAAACTACAACAAAAAACCGAAGAGCAAAAAAAATAATAAAGAAACAAAGAATACGCAGTACTTCAATTTTTGTGAATGCGAAAGTAAAAAAAAAAAAAAAGGGAAAAAAGTTGATGCCAAAGTTATAAAGGTAACTGTTAGGTTGGGAAAATGCGAGAGCACCGAGGGAAATAAACTGTAGTTTGCAGAACGTGAAGTTTTCTATATTATGCTTATTTTCCCTTATTGAAAACTTATTGCAAAATGAAAATAATGCGCATAAATTGCCGACAAAGTGCCGGCAAAAGCAAAAGAGCACACAACATAAAAATAATAATAGGAAATACCTTTAGCGCAGCACAATTTCAATAAAAAACTAAAGTTTTCTCAGCTCGCAAAAGAATGCATTGTTAAACCTTTGCAAAAGGTTGCCCCCCAAGGAGCTGACCAACAAATGCTGGCTGGTTAGGTCGGTGGCATCTGCCAATTTCCTGACTCGTTGCACCTGTTGCCGGTTAGCTGCAACTTAAGCTTTACAGATACCCCATCGAAAAGATGCTGCATGCAACAAACTGCTTGCAACAGAAGATTAATCTGGACTCATACATCTTCAGTCAATGCACAGACTGCAATCCACCCTTAAAAGTCAGCAGCTGAGGCAGAACGATTCTAGTCTGCTTTTAGGCGTTCGTTTTAACTAAATAAGTTCATTTAAATAATGGCATAATACTCATGTCAAGTGAATAGGTCCAAACAATTTAAAACCATTAAAATCCAATATAATCTAATCAAATATATCCGATATTGTTTTTTATTGCAAATTTTTCAGCACAAATCTCAACTAATATTTATATTTGTTTTGAACAACAATATTCAATTCACGTACAGCTAATTCAATTGCAGCTACAATTTTGCGTTATGCGCATTTCATTTAATTTTTCAATTAGCAAAATAAACACATGCCGATAAAATATAGCGCAGGACTAGGCAAACACATATTGCGATTGTTGTGTGTTTTTAATTACATTACAACGAGAAATTGCAATTTTTATTTGCCAGGCTCTAGCAACAACAAGGGGTAGAACAAAAAGACAGAAGTATAATCAATTATGTGTTGAAAAATTGCAAATATTTTTACATGCCCAAAGTAATAACTACTGAGAAACTATGCGTTGGGTTCTTTAATTATTGAGAGAAAAGTCAAGTAAGCAAATGTTAGAATATTCAAAAAACAAAATATTGCAAAAACAGTAAGGATTTATCCTCGAAATGTCAAACACTAAATACACTTGCAAGCTTAATGGATGTATCCTTTGGGAGCTTACAGCATATTTATAATACAAATTAAATAAATAAAATTTAAAATGTATATTTAAGAGTAGAGGAATGACTAAAATATATAAATCTAAACGCGTAACAATATTTACCAATATCAATTAGACAAACAATAGTATAACAAGTAAGAGGTTCTAGTCGGGAGCTCCCGACTAGGGGATACCCTGAACCCTCTTCTTCCAACATCAAATATATATATATATCTATTTTATAAGCTAAATCTCGAGTTTGATGACTCTAGCTCTTATTATTTACCAAAATTGCCCAAAGAGCAGGATATCGATATCGATTTTTATCGACTACTTGGAAACGGAGTAAGTTATCGATTATCGGTAACAACAAGCTCGATATGCGCAGGCACTACGAGCACCTACATCTAAAATTTTAAGTCTCTAGCTCTCATAGGTTCTGAGATCCTTGCGTTCATACATACGGACGGACGGACGAACAGCCAGACGGACATGGCTAGATCGACTCGGCCATTGATGCTGATCAAGAATATATATACCTTATGGGGTCGGAGATGCTTCCTTCTGCCTGTTTCAACATTTGGATTTTGCACAAATACAATAACCCTTATACCATTTTTAATGGGTTCAGGTATAAAAGCTCTCAAATGAATATAATTTTGAATAAATGAATTCATTTATTTGGCATTAACGGGTTAAGCAACGTGCCACCTAAGCCGAAATTCCTTTCAGCTTTATATTTAATTAATTTTAGCTCACACAGCTCTGATTTCAACCTATTTGGGCGGCTTTTGTTCAAACCGAGCTTCAATAAAAAAAAAACCTTAAATACATCGCATTGATTTGATTACAGCCGCTTCCCTCTACCCTCTGCCGCTGTCAGCAGGTTCATAAATTTCATTTTCGATTGTTTTTTTATTGTAATAACAATTTTGCGCGTGTTAATTATTTGCACATTCTCAATTAAGCCAGCAACCGCATTCACAATTTATTTAATTTTAATTGTTTTCGTTTGCTGGCACACATTTTTAATGCCGCATAAATAAACCGAAAATATTAAAAGTTTAAAGGGAATTATGAATGCGCTTGTGCAAAAAAAAGGGTTTTAAAATTTATTGACATATTGTCAGCAGACGCCGCATAATTAGTTGGGTTTAAATCTGACGCTTTATAGAGTGGCAGCGGTCTGTTCAAATAAAATGCAATTTGGCTTAATTTTTGGCGTTGCTTTATCCTTGCCCACGGATATTATTTATACAAATAGTCGCAGCAAATTATTTACTCATTTTTTGAAACAAACTAAAAGCTATCGGACTCAATGTAAAACAAATAAAACTTGTAATATTCCTAGTTAATTATAAAGACCACAAAAACAAGTTACCTGCCAATGATAGAATCCTTTTAAGTCTCTGCGGACTTTTAATAAATCATTCAAGAGAAATTACTTGATAAGTAACGAGTGCGAATCCAGGCCGAAAATCAGGTCAATGCGTTTCAGGTAAAACAAAGCTAAGAAATTACAATTTCTAGCTAGCTGATGAGCCAGCACAATACGTTAACGATGCACTCAAGCCCACAAAAAAAGCCAGAAAGGAGAAAACAGTAAACGAAGAAAGAGAACTCGCAGTTAGGAGCAAGTTAGCCGCATGCAGTTTTCAGCCACTTACATCATCGAGCACACGTTTGCAACTCCATTAAATGTTCTTTCACATGCTGCTCCCCGCCCGCCACGTTCTAGCCATTCAAACCGAATCCATGAAAGCCGTTAAGTGCCCCTGAGCAGCCCCACAAGTTTTCCATTTAGCAGGCGGCAAGGATAGCGGAAAAGCCACAAAGTAATATGCCAGCAAAGCTGATAGGTGGCTGGCTAACGCGGGCACAAGAAAGGGGCCAAGTTGAAGCAAGTGTTGATTTAAAGGCCGGCGCATCGAAGGATGTGGCATAGAGCCCAGGAACAAGGAACAAGGAACAAGGAACTTGAAACACGTCGTGGGGGCAACCAACTTGGGCGTAGTTAAACAAAAGACTTGCCGGCAAACTGGACTAAGCAAAATCAATATTGATGTTCATTCGATTGAAACGGCAAGGTGCTAGAGCGGAGCGCAGCGGCGCCAAGGGTCTACATCCCCACAAAGGACACTCGAGTGTTGTTCGGGCGGTGTAAGACAAAAAACTTTGACAAGCCGATTGAAGTTGAGCACAGCTTAGCTAGGAAAATTGTTAATTTTCAATAGCGCACTACGAGAGCAACAACAAAACTCTTGAAGCAACAGCTTTTTATTTCTATTGAAATCAAAATTAACTTATAAATGTTGGACTTCAAGTGGCCACAGAATGCACAAGGAATCAAGGTATGTGTGTAAATAAAATAAGAGTCAATTTCAGGCTGACCATTAGGAAACTTATTGTATGAAAATAAAACTTGAAAGCATTGAAATTAATATTGTAATAATAAAATATATGCTAAGGTAGGAATTCTCTACTCGGGGTAGTTCTACCCCATTTCAATATATAACTGAATGCGGGAGGAATTCAAGTGAAATACTAGAGATTATTGAAAAAGCTTGCTTTAAACAAATATTTAACGATATTATTGAAATGAAAATATTGGAAATATTATAAGCTTGTTTTGTAATAATCTCCAGCTCTTATCGTTTCTGAGTTTAATGTTTCCTACAGACGGAAGGAAGAACATACGAGCACGTGACATCGCAAAAGACCTTAAGGTACCAATTGTAGGGGATGTCAAGATACAAGCAGCTAGCTACCCATCTAAGTTTTACAACCATCATAAAGTCCTGGCAAGAAAACCTGCTAAGGTGGCGAATAAGGAGACTTAAAAGGTCCCTCGCAACAGATCGTTCGATGATGCTCAGCCAAACAAACTACAATCCTAGACTAAACAAAATGAACATAATACCATCTGTACGTATCTAAACTAATCCACTTAAAACTAAAAAACTATTGTTGCACTGTGAACCCCACTCACTCTGATAAAAGTTGCAATATAAGAGTAACAGCATATAAGACAATAATTAAACCAAGAAAATACTATTATACTCTCAATTATCCACTTTCAAAGAGTACAAGGTATGAAAAAGTGACCATAGAGAGCTCCCAATTAACCTATGAACAACTAACAATGTTCATGTAAGGCAATCGGGTTGAGACTTAGCCAAAGTTCTTAACAATGACAATTTTCAATAAAATAATCATGGAGAACTAAATAACACAATTTTCAGCAATTTAAAGTTGGTTGCATTTTCAACTAGGAACTTTTAATTTAGTTGCTTCGCTCATCACCTGCAGAGTTTGTGTTTCGCTATTCACAAGATATCCTTTACCCTGTTTATTTTTTCTGCATTCTCTCTCTCTCCCTCTCTCTTTAACTCTAAGTTTTCTCTGTCTATAGCTCTCTCATTAGCACAGCATTCATCAAGTGTGCAAAGCGACTAAGAAAATCCAGTCGGGAAACTTTGAAGCAAGAAAAACAAAAATAGCTACAAAATAATCGAAAAAACTTTTTAATATAGCATATTTTTTCCACGTCCCAACGCTGGCATAAAACTATGTTAGAAACAAACTGCTTCCCTCTCTTCTTCTCTTCTCCCCCTCCCTTTCCATTTTATATTATTTCTACTCTTTCACTTATGTTGTCTGCGAACAGCGCTTACATAAAAGTTGCATTTGCTTTAACTAATTTATCATTTCCGGCTGAGAGACTCGAGGTCCTTTTTTTTTGTTCTTAACACACTAATTTGATGCTAATAATGAGCCGATGAAAGAGGTCAGTGATTTTGACAAGTGTCCGACTAGAGACAGTCTAAGTTCCCTTATTAAACAGTCATATGTTAGAGTTGGAATTCAGAAGAGTCTCTATATACCACTCAAGTTCTAAGAATCTACGCTATGTAGTAAACCAGGTTGACAGCCGACATTTATACTTCTTAAAGTATTCATGGGGCTACTAAATAGGCAGAAGGTCTACCTATCGACCAAAACTCTATATCTTATCAAGAATTCTACTGGGTCGCTTTTGCTGGCAACTTCATAAAATATGCTCGGTTACCCGTTTCAAAGAGTTGCAGGGCATAAAAGTTTCACTCAGTGTGAGCAAATGTGGCCAAGAATAATTGAAAAGCGCTGCTAATTGCAGCGGACAACTTATCCAGGGGCAATTTTGTCCAAAAAACTAGAGCCGAACGAACTGTTAAAACAGAGAAAAGTTAAATTTGCTCGCCTGTCATTTTCACAGCCAATTGAACAAGTCACAAAACTTTACCACGACTGCTCAAAGACTGTGCCTTTGTTCCCGTCACACGTTGCGTATACGTAACGTTGTCTTTGCCTTGCTCTGCACGTCTGCTGTGACTGCCTCTCTGGCATTTACTGCCACAACCAACGTATTTTTTTCTTTCTTTTTTTCTGCGCAATTTGCTGCCTTGGGCAACGGCAACGGCTGGCTTAAAAAATTTGATTATTCATGTGTAGCTCTGCTGCTAACTTTTGTGGTGCCTCATAAGCTGTTGTTGAAATACCCTAGACGTGGGTACTCCGAGCGACCCATTAAATGTGTGACACGTTGGGCAATTCACAGATACAAGCCCATATATATATAGATTCAAGCCTACATATATATATTTTTGAAAAGATTTGATTCAATTTTTATACTATGTGATGGTCTATTTGGAGTCTGGATTTAGTCTCAAATATGTGAGTGTGGTCTATTTGAAGTCTGAAAGAGTATTGAGGCTCTGATATGTCAGGGTCTGTTTGGAGTACTTTGGCTCTTTGGATTCTGAAAGAGTATTTGGGCTCTGATATAGCACAGATAGTATTTCTCTGTAGTCTGCTTATGTGTGCTTTATGTTGTTTTGTTAATTATTTTTAGTGTGAAATATGCTTTAGGACGGCTTTATCCTGATTGTTTTGCTTGTTTTCTTTAGGTGTAGGTGTTTACCTGATGTACAACTTATACAGGGTGTTTTTGATACTTGTTTTCTTACTTACGCGAATTTCTAGCAGCATAAGGGGGATAAAATGTGGTCATACATACCTGAAATGAAACAAAAATTGAAGTTATAAGAATTAAGCTTGAATTGAAAAATTACTATGATATACAATTAGGAGGGGCACCCTTTAAATTGGCCAAGCTTCCAAAAGGCAATGATAAAATATTCCAAATGAGCAACAATTAAGTTAATTGGCTTAACGTGTTGTTATGCAGCACCAAGTCAAACACGAATACAACAAGATGAAAATTATGAGTTTGGGCCACAGAAACGATGTCCTTTGTGTAAGCTAGTTATGCTGAGTGGGACACACGTGTACTTAATGAGTGAGTTTAATTTATGCTCTGAAATTATGCCAGAGCACGGCGAGCTAAACATTCAACGGCTCAGAGTCTGCGAAAACACCCTAACAAATAAGTGAAACAAACTTTCCCTCACATCGCAGTTACATTGCAAATTGACTCAAGTTTCAAACACAGAGGAGCCTTACCTCTTTGGGATGTTCTATTGCCCTGTCATCATCGTCCTCGTCTTGGGATTTGGTCGTCTCTAGTGAAACTGTAAGACTTTTGCTGTTATGTTGGGAGACCATAAGACTACTGTTTCTACGATTGCGCAACAAATTTGACGTTCCTGTTCCTGGGATTTCGTCCTGTGGCCGTGGATACAGTGGCTGCAATTCCTTCGCACTGGCTGGCACGGCGGCTGGACTCATACTTGAGTTATGCGAGTTTTCGGAAGGTCTATGTCCTATAGCACGACTTTAAATTGAAGTAAAACACAACGTATCCTAAAGGGGCACAAGCCCAAATCAAAGTCTAACGCAGAGTGCGTTGAACTGCATGGCGACTTTGGAAAACGCCCAGCCAAAAGACGCCGCCTCACACGCATGCCAGGCACTGATAATGCCCATAAAATGGCCAACATGTCGTCTGCCCATAAATAAGTTGATTAACGCTGGGCGAAGAGCTCGCAGAAACTGGGCTGGGTGACGGTAATTAAGTTAGCACTACATGGTAAGGCTGTTATAGAATGTGTTTGTGTGATTCACATCGGGACACACAGAAAGAACAAGAAAATTCCGCAAATTATGCCCGTAATAGAAGAAAACTGTTATCAAGGATTGATTTTTCTTAATTGCTTCACTTCAGATTCTCTTCTTAAATGTCTCTATCAGGGTTATATTCTGGAATATTTTGACCTATGTCTATATAGGTAATGTGAGGGATATGCACCTTAACATGCATTTTGACTGAAGAATATTTTTGCGAGATTTAGTTGAAAAATTGATCTAGAGGCCTAACTATGAACAACTTGGTGTTTGACTTGGTTCCACCCGAAACCCGTTTTAACGTGCACCTTTATCACAAAAGGTAGTTTGCTACCTTTTATCGTATATATTTATATTGAGAACCGTTTTATATATAGAGATAGTCTAAGGATAGATTCTTGGAAAAAATACACATTCTCTCAGTGAATATATATATTTGTATATGCGGACTTTGAAATAAATTTCCCCAGGTGTAATATTGATACAGAAAATTTAAGCATATGTTGCTTTCAACTGTAATTAAATTGAACTTAATTGTGCACACTTGGAAATTAATTTTACCCGAGCACACACAGGAGGGCTTAACACAAAAGGTGGCACAGAACCGCAAGCCGGCTCAAAAGATATAGAAACCACTAACTCAAGACGAGCGTGCACCACGTAGATTTCTGTGGTGAAAGCAACAACACGCTAAACCAACAACTGCAACAAGAGCAACAATAACCGAACTCCACATGACATGTCCCAAGGCCCATCCCGTTCCCAGCAAACCCAGTTGATATCAGAACGAAACGAGTCGCAAACGAAATATTGAGACAATTACATTGCCACCGAATATTGCGAACATTCGATAGATGGGTCGCATTTAGAGATGTGCCAGTATCGTGTTTTTTTTTATCGTGATTTGTGCTACTAACACGATTACAAATAAATATTTTGTTGATTTGAGAGCTTTAATAAACTATTTTTAACGTTTTGTTGAAAACGTTTCACAACATCGACGAGAGAGAGAGATGTCAGAAAAACCTTGTTAGGAAAAACATTATTTTTATTTTATTTTTTTAACATTGTAAAGGGATTTGCTTTGCTCGTTGTTGTCTCATGTATATGTATAAACTTTGCTTCAGTTTCCTTTGAATGGTCATAAAAGCTTAATGTACAAAATAAATATGTTTTCTGTTTGCTTAGTTTTATTTTAAATGCTTAAACAAATTTTGGTCACACTTTTAAGAAATTATATAAAAAATTACGTGTCCTCTATTCGCCTACAACTTTGGTCACACTTTCAAAACTCAAAAACTTCGTCGTATTATTTCTGCTCGTAATTTTCATCGAATCACCTATTACAAATAGCACAACAGGCTCGTGCCTGCCTTTTGTAATTCAATAATGATTACACGCTTTGGTCACACTCTATTTTGGAATTGTGCCCACAGGAAAATATCCCGCAGAAGCTTCGACTACGTGTCATGTGCGAAAAAACGGAAACACGTGCACATCTCTAAGACAAAATGGCAGCCAGGTGAGGTCGGGTAATAGCCAACGCAGTTGCTGTTAGTTTTGGGCGTCAACCACAACGCTCATACGCCACGTTGCCTCCTCCATTGCCTCTCACAGTTTGACAGTCGTCGCAGTTGGCGTTACATAAGTTATTTATTGGAATTTGAGTGTCATTGAGTACCAAGAGCTTCTAGGCATTGGGTAGGTGAAATCTACCGCTCCACTGGTTGCGAGTGCAAACCGCATTGCACTGAGGTTGCACGCCAGAGAGAAAGAGAGAAAGGGAGAGAGAGAGAGCGAGTGTGGGGCAGATAAAATATGACCCCGAGCTCAAGTGACAAACAATATGGGAGAGTGCAGATGGCAAATAGTGATATGTATGGAGTTATGGGGTGGGCTTTATTTACGGTTTGTTTGGTTAAAGTGAAGGTTCATAAATAACATATACGAACTGATTTTCCCCATAAGCTGAGTAAATAATGCCAATATTAACAAGGCAGCATATAATACAAATAAACTCTTTAATAATGTGCATAATACAGCAAAATAAATAAATGGGTTTCTCTCAGAAGCTTAGATATTATTCTATTTTCATTTAAAGGTATTAAGGATTTTACTTGTTCTAATTTCAGATAATATTACATCGTAAGTACAAGGTCAGAGCACAGAAAAAGTGGATTTAAAAAAACTGAACTTCGATTTGAAATAAATCAAGTGCTTAAAAACGACATTCCACAAGGAAATTAGTTGCGGAGCAATTGTAAGATTCCTACAATATTACCATATTGTAGGAGCAAGACGAAGAGCTTAGGCATAAAATAATAAGAAAAAATTACATATTCTAATTGAAGTAAGGTACATTTTCAAATTCAGTTTTTCCGGATGTTACTTTTAATTATTTATTGATACAGCAAGCAAAATGAGTCGTTATCGAAATCGAAAGCAGACCCGATTGAGAAAAAGTACGCTAAAAATATATATGAACGCCTCAGAGTATGCAGCAAATTTGATGTGCAACAACTCTGTGGGAAAGTATCTGCCCCGAGTGCTAAGGTAACGCCCGTTTCTCAGCTACAACTAATTGTAATTGCAATGTAATGCAATAAACTGAGAAATGTATAACTTAAATTGCATTCGAGTGTGCGGAAGGTGTTCGCCCTATCTAAACATCAACTGGCTGCTGTCCAGAGATACCAGCTGCAGAAGCAACAGTCTGGGGCGAGTTTATGAAAATAACTGATGCCAGTATCTGCATAGTTGTCAGAAGCAACACACACACGCACACACACAGTGTGGCAAACAGACACGGACACCTTCACATAGTTGTCGGAAAATTCCACTTTTAACTTGCAGTTTTTGCAATTTTCGCATGCATTAGACAGAGACTCGCTGTCCATGAGGCAGGGTGAGAGTTAGTTGCCCCCAAGGCTCAGCGGGGCGGAAAGGTTGGAGCGCAACATAAGCTCTGCTAATGTCTGTCAGCGGCATACCACACGCAGTCTGGAAACAGATACAAATTTGGTTAGCATCCAGGCATGGGGTCTTCACCCAGTCCAGGAATCCGCATCGTGTGGGCGAACTTTGCATAATATTTGGCTACATTTTTGCCAGCAGAAGTTGCCAGAATAGCAAACAGTCTTGTGTATATACAGATACATATATACATATATTTATACATATATATATCTTTCATTTATGAACACTCGATGCGCCTCGACTGGATTAACAATTTTTGTACCAGGTGCCTTTTCAAATTGTTTGTAAATTGCATCTGGCAGCCACCAAAGAAGAGATTTTTGGGGCTAAGGTCAAACATATTTACTATTCGTTTAAATATTCTTTAACATATTTTGCTCACCAGGCAGCTTTAACAAGTAAATTTTATCTATGGCTTTTCACTATTTCCCTTTCTTCACTCGTTTTGATGGTTTATGAATCTAAATTGGAAAACTTTTCGGTCAGCAAAAAAAGCGAAAAACCAGTACAAATGTGCTTTGATCGAGACTTAAGATACCCTCTTGTGCTTTAATATGCATACTAAGCAAAAATAAACAAAGATATTAATAAACTAAAAGCGTAAACATTAACTAAGGAGACCAGAAGCTGGCTAAGCAGGCTTGAAAAAGAACTCTTGTAATGCAGCTATTGGTCACAGATGGATAACCCGGTCCGCGCTCCTTTTTACGTATTTTTTGTGTACAGGGTATAAAAATAGAGATTTGACTGTTTATGAATTTATTTTAGTTCTTAACAGCCCAGCGGCAGGCCAACTTAAAACTTTTATTTGTGGCATAAAAAGCGTCAAATAGACAAAACGAAATCACAACTGAGATACTTTTTAGCAAGAGATAAGATTAGATATTTTGGTTGAGAATTGTATGGTTGAAGCCATAACTTGAATATTGATGCCAAATATCGCCCATCTACCTCACTTCCTGCTCTCCAATTATTGATCAAAAACTTAAGCTTCTGAGCGTGAATTAAATCGATAGAACCTGAATTTTTACAATTTTCATCAGTCTAGCTGTCTGTTCTAATGCATATTGTGTGACAAAACATATCAAACCACAAACGTTTGACGATTTCCGCAATACTCAAACACACACCTACCAATACACACACACACCCCTTGGCTTAACATTGCATCTACATTCGCCATCATCTTTCGTCAACATACGCATCAATAAAATTGCGTTATTCAGTGGAATTTACGTGGGCTTGGATGCTGTTGATAAGGCACACACACACATGCCGAGCACAGGGGGAGAAACGGAGATTGGACAGAGAAAAAGAGACAATACACCCATTCTCATATTGACATAAGCAAAGCCCCTGCCAGGCAGCAAAACATCAGTTTCAATGGGAGCAGAAGCAGGAGGAAGCTTTGAAAACTGCTGTCACAGGGTAAAAATTGTTGCCGGGTTGCGAGAGTGAGGGTTTAGTTGGGGTGAGGGTTACGTTGGGGGCTTTTTTCCCGTACATATGGAATGCTACGTTGTCGGTTTCCTCCGTGCCTGTTGCTGGTCTGCCACTGTCCACTGTGGGTCTCTCTCTCTCTCTATTTTAATTGTTTTGCAGTTTCAAACGTTCGCCAACGGCTATACCCATGCCTCGCTCATTCTAATCGGAATTCTGTAGCTCAAAACGTTTTCTTTTTTTCCCAGGCCTTTTCCAACTAACACTTTTTTGTGTGTCCTAGCCAGGAGTTGGAAATATGCACGCTTTGTTGTCGCTCTTGTAGTTGTGGTTATAACTACATATTGCACATGTTGCTATCATTGCCATACCCAATGCCTCGACCAGGGTTGCCCCATCTTTATAAACTGCCTGGCATCGAGTGTGTCAGTGTGTGCACACAAATGTTTGTGGTTTGTGCGGCTTAAAGCAACATATGCTAGAACTGCTTGAGAATTTTAATGTGTATTTTTATTTTTATTGCACGCAATTTAAAACTCACGTCTGACGTTATTTATTTGAGCAGGAAATTAAACCACCATTTGAACCGCAGCAATTCACTCAAGCAGCGCACCACTAATTGCCAAACTGCGAATATAATGGCCGTAAATTAGCGACAACTGAGTAAAAATATTGAACCAAAAATGGAATTTTGTGCGGCCACAAATTATGTGCGCCTACGTGAACGCTAGAGATGAGCGCGTGCTCGTAACTTTTAGTGTTGCGCTTACGTGTCACGGCACGCACCCATCTCTAATGATAAGGGCACATGTGAATTTCTGCTCACGAATTATTATCAGAGGAAGTACAGAATGTTTGCCTTTTGTGTATGTCACCGACAGTAAATACTGGTACCAAGAACGGGTGCGAGCGAAAGGATGACAAGGGGAAGGAGGGAAAGAGAAGTTTGTAGATGTTGGCAGAACTAGGCCTGTTTTCTTTTGCCACAGCCACAAATCTGGCATTCTGTACAGGTTTTATTTTTTTAATTCACTCTGCGTCTGTCGGTCGTAAGCTGCGGCTAATCCATGTAGGGCCCCATGCCAGGATTCCCAGGCCATTGTTAAGGTCAACAACAAGCACCCATTTTGTGGAGAGCTGCTTGGACTCTTATGTTTGACATGCCGTTTTTTATATTTTGATGGGATTTTTCCCTTGGATGTGCAAGCTTAATATTTATATATATATATATATATATATATATATATATGTGATACGCTTGTTTTGGGGACAGACAAAAGGTGGGACTTTCGCTATGTTTTTCTATTAATAAGCCCCCAAATAATCATCTCTCTGAGAATGGGGCATTTTGGAGCTTTCTGTTAAAAAATATGTGCCTTTGGTCATAGAGAGATTTATTTGGGGACACGATATGTAAAGATTATTTCTGGGACCGAGTCTTCAAAACTGACTTTAAATACTTTGCCAAAATATTATATATAATCATAATCCATTAGAAAGCTTATTTTGGGGACAAAAATTTAGAGTTGCCACCTGGTCCAAAGTCTTATTGGCTAAAGCTATTTTTAGGGACAGGGAACGGTGGAATGAATTGGATGAGTAACGATTATTTCGGGAACACTATATGAGACGTCCTTATTGGGGACAATGTCCCTCAAATAACTCTAGCGCATATTACCGAATATACAAACATTTTAATATGGAATTAGAACACGGAAACTTTTACTTACTCCCATTTGAGTAAGTATTTGAGATTTTTATTTTTTGTTTACCGCCAACCCATTAAAAATGTATGAAAGTGGTATAACGAAGTTTTGCTTATTTAGCAGTGTAAAATAAATTTAATCTATATCTATTATTAACGAAATAGTGTCGATTTAGACACGCCCGTCACTCCATTTGTCTGTCGGATCAATATTAAACGAAATTATTGATCATCATAAACTTGTATGAAAAGTAAACATGCATATTTTATATATTTTGTTATAAGATTATTTTATTTTATTTTTATTGTTTTAAAACATTACAAAGATTTTTTCCTCCCCTCCGCTTTTCTCTGGTTGTCCAGAAAAGTCTTTAGTTGAGCTGAAGTGCGGCCGCGAAAACATGGATTCTCATTTATTATTTGGGAACATTTTTAAGCGATGGCAACTTTTCCAATGTTTCTAAATTCCCAAATATGTTTTCCAGTTGCTTGCGTTCGCCTGGGCCCCATCGTACACGGCGCGTTTTTCCAAACGGTGACGCTGCAATAAAAAAGTTTATTTATATAAGTAAATGAATAAGTTTTGATTTGTCATGCCGTTAGTAATTGATCTGTTAGAGATTGAGCTCCATAAAAGTGAAGGACATGAGCTTTAACCGTGGGACTCTTTGTATTGTTATATTAAGTATTATACTGAAATTGATTACTTGTTGGCTATTCCGTAATACTTACTGCTTCGACGTTTTACCATTCTTTTGGGAGGCGAATAATTTGCGTCATCTGACGTACATACAAACTCCGGCGGCTCTTCATCATTTGATTCATTTGAGCTTTCTGAATTATTAATTTCAGCTGTAAGAAAAAGTACGTTAAAGCATATATAATTTTTTTAAATATTTTGTTTGTTTGCTTGAGGTCCGGGTTTGTTTAAATAAACAGTTGAAAAAAATTTAACTTAATATATTGCTTGCAATAAAATTAGCAAAATATTAAATTAAATAGTTTTGAACTTCGGACTAGCCATACCAACAAAATATTTTAATTATTTTAAACCATCACTAATTTCTTAAATAGTGAAAGTATCTTCGATTGTATCGAAGTTTCGATTCTTGCAAAAATTCTTTTGAAGTATTCTTCTATAGCATTGCAGCTAGGACTAAATAAATTAACTCACTGTCGGGATTAGCTTCTACAATTTCAGCATTTTCCTCTTCCATGTTCATTGCTGACATAAGTAATTGCGAAACTTGGGTCATCTCTGCTACAGAGGCAGGAACACGATAGTAATTTTTATGGATGTCTTTATGGTGACCCATAAAGCTCGCCAAATAATCAATTTGAATGTCCTTAACATTAGATAAAGAGGTATGTGTGGCCAATTGCTTTCGCAGGTTTGTGCCTCTAAGGGATTCAGGGCAACGTGCACCACATTCATTTGCGAATTTTTCTAGTATTGGACACGCACGAATATATTCTTTTCTTAGTGGCCGCGGGTTTGGCACACTAAAGATATATGTAGTTGGTTTATTTATTGTGCGTTTTCCATATTCCAGAATATTGTCTATGCAATAACGATCCCATGGTGTAAAAAGAACTGGAACTGTACGGTTTTTTTTGCCACGAATAATCACCCTGGTGAAATTTTGAGAAATGTTTCTCATTTTGGCAGACATGTCTTTATACAGATTAGAATTAGCTCTATCGTCGATGTCCCCAATAGAATGAGCAGTTCTGTAACTCTCAAGAGTAAGCCTTTCCAGTTCGCCAACTCTGCGCCGATTGAAAATAAGCAAACTGATCAAAGTGCTCTGCTTTAACGAGGTTAATGACAAAACGTTGAATTTGCTGTTTAGCTCATTCAAAGCTTTAGCGGATAAATCATGAACAAAATCATACAGTAATTTTATGTCCTCCACAGTAGGTATTAATACTTTGACAGCTCTATGTTTTTTTGTTTGATCCTCAACAGCTCTTTTATTTATGTTTAAATTTATTTCTGTTTCCCACAGAGATAAGAAATCATTCACTAATTTTTTCCTGCTATCATCGCCATCTTTAATACTCTGTGCTCCTAATATTCTCGCACATTTTTTGACCAAGCATGTTAGTGTTGTCGCTGCAGTGGGCTTCATAAAACTCAAATTATCGTAATTAAACTCAGCAACAGAACGAATTCCAGAAATCACGGCATCATAATATTTAGGGCAAATGACATCTTTCAGCTCTATCACGTCGGGGCATTCCGATTTTATCGCGATTAAAAGGCGACTTAGATAACGCATATTTGCCCTTATCATATCGTGCTGTACTTCCGTGTGTTTCATGGCTTCTGAATTTCCGAACAATATTATTAGATGATCATACATGATTGTCCTACTGATAACATCGTCATTAAGGACAGGCATTATTTTATTACGCAATATAATATTTGCAGCACTATGCATATAGCCTGTAGTGCCTCGTCCAGATTTTAGTATATCCCGGTTGCCTTTTTTATGGATATTACTGCTACAATTTTTTATGTGATTCCGAATAGTTATCTTTGGAAAATAGGCCTTACATCCAGTGCAGCAAACAAAATCTAAAGCACCTCTTTTTGAGTTTTCCCTCAATTGACGAGGCACTATAAAAGTCCCTTCATTGTAATTTGCATCAGTGTTATAAATGAAATCGCCTTTTTTTCGTAAAGCGTCAAGCAATTTTATTCTTTGCTGGCTGCCTTTTGGTAAACTGCTGATCTCTCTAACTTGTGGTTCAACCTTATGTTTAAGTTCTATGTGGCGTGCAAATTTTGTTTGCAAAGTTTTACAAAATATGCAAAAGTGCCGTTTACATTTTTTCTGGTTCTTAGCAATTGGGACAGTAATTTTTCTAACATCATACAACGGTTCCGTTGGTTCGTAAGAAACGGATGTACTATCCATAAATGACGATGATTTATCTGGGAAGTATGTCATGTCTGAAGCAGCTGACTCCATCGTTATATTGGAGTTTAAAAAAGTTGAGTCTACTGTGCAATAAAAATATATAAAAAAGTATGGTTAGAAATTTATTACGTACACCTATTCAGATGATGAGGAAATAATACTTAATATATTTGCAAAAAAAAAAAGATTGTTTCTCTCCGGGCTACCTAGTATTTTTTATTGGAAGCTTTAAGAGGATTGACGTAGAGTTTTTCATGAATATATTTTAAGAGAAAATTGTCTAAGTATCCGTCCACTGCATACAACATTTTCTTCTGGCAAAATCACTAAATATTAATTTTTATTTCTTGTTTTATTTTTTCATATTTTAACACAATTATTTAAACAATTGCCAATACTTTTGTATCTATGAAAATATGCAAATCTAATGTTTTTTATTTGTGAGGGTTGAAGCAACTAAAAATGTTCCTTTTTAAATGCGATCAAATAGGTTGGGTATATAAAACAACATATAAAAAACATATGCAATAAAATAATAATTAAGTTATTCTGTAATTTTATTTTTTAGTTATCAAATTAACATCCTTCTGCTGACTTCAGCAGTTAAACTAGTTCCCTTCTATGACAAACTATGAAATTTGCACTCACCCTGTACGCTGCAATCAGTTTGCATATCTGCTCTTGCATCCAGACTATTTTGACCAGCGCCTATTGAAAAAAATGAGAAAATATTTGTTGTAAAATAATACTTATAACACATATGTATGAAAAAACAAATATAAGTTGAATTAAATATTTATCCTTACCTTTGGCGCCCCAGTTTGTGGCCATATCTTCTCCAACATCAGCACTTTTTGGATTATCAGCTTCTGTAAAAATAAAAAAAAAAATTATATTTTTTATAAAATTTTTAGCGAATTTGTGCAAGAAATCCAATTATTTTTATAAAAGCTGTCGGCATGGCTAAATTTCATAATGTTTTCATTCTATAGACCCGTAATTTTATAAGAACAAAAGTATTTGCATTTTTTCATATATATAGTTTTCATTTTAATATTATTTTTGATATGGTGTTATTTTTCTTTGTCAAAATGCACATCTGTAGGCACCGTAATTTTAATCTCAGAAAATTTATTAGAAAAAATTGTTTAAAGATCAATTTATTGTTTATTTTGCAAAAATGACCGCCAAGAAGTGTGAAACCACCGTAGAGCAGCGAAAATATATTAAATTAAATACATATAATAAATTAACGCAAGCATGGCAGATCCTTTTAAGAATTTGCCGAGCTATTGGACAAAAGTAAATCAGTTATAGACGAGCGGCACAAAATTGATCCAAATGTTTAATGAAAACTGATGCATTTAATGACAAATCGAAAATAAAATGGCAAAATCACTAAACAATAATTTTTATTTTTTGTTTTATTTTTTCATATTTTAACACAATTATTTAAGCAATTGCCAATACTTTTGTATCTATGAAAATATGCAAATCTAATGTTTTTTATTTGTGAGGGTTGAAGCAACTAAAAATGTTCCTTTTTAAATGCGATCAAATAGGTTGGGTATATAAAACAACATATAAAAAACATATGCAATAAAATAATAATTAAGTTATTCTGTAATTTTTATTTTTTAGTTATCAAATTAACATCCTTCTGCTGACTTCAGCAGTTAAACTAGTTCCCTTCTATGACAAACTATGAAATTTGCACTCACCCTGTACGCTGCAATCAGTTTGCATATCTGCTCTTGCATCCAGACTATTTTGACCAGCGCCTATTGAAAAAAATGAGAAAATATTTGTTGTAAAATAATACTTATAACACATATGTATGAAAAAACAAATATAAGTTGAATTAAATATTTATCCTTACCTTTGGCGCCCCAGTTTGTGGCCATATCTTCTCCAACATCAGCACTTTTTGGATTATCAGCTTCTGTAAAAATAAAAAAAAAAAATTATATTTTTTATAAAATTTTTAGCGAATTTGTGCAAGAAATCCAATTATTTTTATAAAAGCTGGCGGCATGGCTAAATTTCATAATGTTTTCATTCTATAGACCCGTAATTTTATAAGAACAAAAGTATTTGCATTTTTTCATATATATAGTTTTCATTTTAATATTATTTTTGATATGGTGTTATTTTTCTTTGTCAAAATGCACATCTGTAGGCACCGTAATTTTAATCTCAGAAAATTTATTAGAAAAAATTGTTTAAAGATCAATTTATTGTTTATTTTGCAAAAATGACCGCCAAGAAGTGTGAAACCACCGTAGAGCAGCGAAAATATATTAAATTAAATACATATAATAAATTAACGCAAGCATGGCAGATCCTTTTAAGAATTTGCCGAGCTATTGGACAAAAGTAAATCAGTTATAGACGAGCGGCACAAAATTGATCCAAATGTTTAATGAAAACTGATGCATTTAATGACAAATCGAAAATAAAATGGCAAAATCACTAAACAATAATTTTTATTTTTTGTTTTATTTTTTCATATTTTAACACAATTATTTAAGCAATTGCCAATACTTTTGTATCTATGAAAATATGCAAATCTAATGTTTTTTATTTGTGAGGGTTGAAGCAACTAAAAATGTTCCTTTTTAAATGCGATCAAATAGGTTGGGTATATAAAACAACATATAAAAAACATATGCAATAAAATAATAATTAAGTTATTCTGTAATTTTTATTTTTTAGTTATCAAATTAACATCCTTCTGCTGACTTCAGCAGTTAAACTAGTTCCCTTCTATGACAAACTATGAAATTTGCACTCACCCTGTACGCTGCAATCAGTTTGCATATCTGCTCTTGCATCCAGACTATTTTGACCAGCGCCTATTGAAAAAAATGAGAAAATATTTGTTGTAAAATAATACTTATAACACATATGTATGAAAAAACAAATATAAGTTGAATTAAATATTTATCCTTACCTTTGGCGCCCCAGTTTGTGGCCATATCTTCTCCAACAACAGCACTTTTTGGAATTTCAGCTTCTGTACAAAAAAAAATATATTTTTTTTTTATAAAATTTTTAGCTTTTTGTGCAAGAAATGACTTTATGTACCTTTGTATGAGTGTATGAGAATTTAACTTTTCGTGTTAATTTGCCTTTGTACATATCTGTTTAACGGAAATTCAACAACATACAATTCAATTCAACTCAATTTAAAATACACATACAAAAGTACATAAGTTTACATAATATGTATATGTAGAATAGCACATACATATACATAACGATCATCACACGATTTCTCTAAAAAATATAATATGCACTTGTACATGCATTAAACATTTGACTTACCATTTAGGCTTTTGAATTTCTTTTCCAGGCGAGATGCACTTGAAGCTTTATCTATAATAAAGGCCTCGTATTTCGCGCCTTTAAATTTCGCGAAACATTTTTCTTTTTTTATTACAACTTTGTTTTGCGGTAGTATATAATACTCCCCACATTTTACTAAATAAAACATTTTTTATAACTTTTTTAATTCGTCGCTCAAAAACTTCGAAATTAAAATAACCGCACGGGCGATTGCGATTAACCGGAAAAATGGTTTTCCTAGAAATCAATCGATAATTCCCAAAATAATCGTAAAATCGTATTGACTCATTCTATTCAATTTATACAATAAGATTATGTGCGTCAAGTTAGCGGCGGTGACATAGCGTCGATTTGTGGAACTTGTTATCGGAAAAGGAATCGCTCAATTTTAAATGCATTTATTTATGTTTTTAAGCACACAACCTAAACAATGTAAATGCAGAATTGAAAAAAATTAAATTATATACTGTCTAGATCTATTTCTTTTTGAATTTTAAATTATAATATGGTTAAACCAAGGGGTTGAAAATTAAGCTTTCCACCATTCTTTAAATATCTTAACTTAGATAATGGCCCCGAAAACCGCATATACGTGTATATTAATCGTGATTAAGGTCTATAGTTTCACCTAACCCATTTTGGACAAATTATAAAAATCGATCAGCACGTTTTAAAAATATTTGTAAAACAGTGCTAATACCATACAAAATGACCGTAAAAAAATAATCCTTGCACTTGAACCCTAATATCTTTTCTCAGGGATAATGCACGGTATACCAACTTAAAGATATATATTTAAGAAAGCTTTACGTAATAATTCTAAACAAATCGATTAGCCAGTTTTTTAGAAAAGTAAATAAAATGTTAACACACCTCATGCTGTTCATTTAAAAGGCCTAACGAGCTATGAGTTTTAACGGAAACCGAACCACTGCTTGGAATCAGCGTTGAACAATGTTATACAGTATTGAGAGGGAAAAAATTAATTTAAAATATTAGTATATGGGAAAGAAATACAATAATAAATGACATAATTGGCATTTTACAATAAAACATTATCTTTATTAAAATATATTACTACGTAATAAGGCAACTGTGTATTTATACACAGCATTATAAAAAGGTGTCAATATTTCAACAAATTTTCATTTATATTTTTTGGTTGTTTAATATAGATCGCGAATTATCAATCATTTTGTTTTTTATATAAAAAAAATCGTACAGCGAGTTTTTAAAAAAATTTGTATGTTTCTACTTTTCCTATTATACCCTATGTTAATGAAAAAAACTAGCTGGCAATAATTACCTAACATTTTTATTCATCAATATAGCGGTAATTTGCAATTCTGCATTTAAATTTATTAGGTTTTGTGCTTAAAAACATAAATAAATGCATTTAAAAGTGAACGATTCCATTTTCGATAACAAGTACAAAAAATCGACGCTAAGTCACCGCCGCTAATTTGACACAGAGGAGGGCGATTTGAAGAAAAAGCCAGCCCGCAAAATGCAGCAAGTGTCCGAAGCTGAGCCCAACCAAAATGCATAAGTAAAATTCTTAAATATGAGTGCCCCAATACCAACTCCCAAATCAATCCAGCTCTGTGCCAAGAGCAACAAAGCAAAATGCATGAACAACACCTCCAGAAAAGTAACTGAAAACACCCCCGAATCAAAGCTTAAGAAACTAAGCATCAATTGAAGCAAATGATCGCGATATAGATTTCAAGCGTGCACAAGCGCTTTCGAAGCAAATATATTTGGAGGCGTGCAAAAACTGAGGCAACAAGCGGAACTAAAGGAAGAAGGTGAAGCCTCAGCATCGCCACAGCTGTCGAGCTTTAACAATCACAGCGTGGATGGAACTCGACGGCCTTGTCTAATGATCCGGCTTGGCACGTGCCTTGGAAAAATCAGCGAAAAAGCCAATTAAACGTGCAGCCAGCACATCACAAACGATGTTTGATCTTTGTTCCTCCGATTCCGCTACGGCATTTGGCACTTGCTGCAACCAGTCGGATGGCAATGGCGACTATACTGTGGTAACATCTACAACTAGCTGCAAGCCACCTGTAACCGTCACCAAAAGCCTAATGTCCAAATATTAATCTAACAAAAAAAGAATGCGCATAAAGTAACGCCATCCGATCGGGCGCAGCTCGAGAAACTTTATGCTCACCGAGGCCGCCCCTCATTTGACAACTGAAAGCGCGCAAGTTTCTTAAGTGTCACTTAGGCAGTAGCAGCTTTGATGGTTGCTACTCGATTTATTAATTATTATTATCTGTAATGTATTTGTCATTTTGAGAACACCCGAAAATAGTACAATAAGCGCTACTGATGACTGTAGAATTCTTGTGTGCATGTACATACATATGTATGTGTATTATCTATGTATGTAAATATATATCTTATCTACGTTAATCTATGTAAGTATATATATGTACATATATACACAAGAATAATTAAACCAATACATACGTATGTATGTGCATATGTACTTACCGTCTAAATAGGAAAGCAGGTGCTTCAATCCAAATTGCTTAAGGAGCTCTCGAAGCCTTTGCTCCGGCAATATAGCTTTTTTATCCGCGTACATTTCTACGTCACCGAACTCTTTACTTGAAATGGCACGCGTTGGCTTCAGCAAAAGAATTAGAAACAAAATTGAGAGAGCGAGCGCGTGCCAATTCTTTCTCACTTTTTTGGGCTGTCCAACTTTTCAAGATTTTTAAACCTTGAGTTAACTTTTATTCTTCTTGATTTTTTAAAGCTTACATTAAGTACAAATGCTGCATCAAATACATTTTTTGTACTTGATTCAAGAATATTAGTACTTATTCTAAGACCTTTCAGAGCTTCTATGAAATGAAGTACGAATTATACTTAACTCAAGAATTTTTAGCTCGATTCGAGCCCAAAAAGTGTGGTTTTTTTAAAAAAAAAATTTTCATTACTGCTGAAGCAAACAAGCTCTGCTAGCGCGAGCTGAATTTGGTGTTGGTAGAAGAGGGTTCTGGGTGAATACCCGCTAGGGAATAGCGGGAGCTCCCTACCATTAATAAAAAAACTATCTCATTTCATATAAACTCTTGCACACCGAACTTATTTTCATATAATAAATACTTTTAGACTTTTGACTCTGAAAATATGGAACAGCTATTCAAAAAAGAGGTACATATAAATATTCACTTCCAAATAAAAATATATAAATATATCCTTATAAGCCATGTATGTACATATGTTCGTATTATTTTTCAAAGTTTTCGTGTGCGTTTGTTAAATTTTCGTTTCATTCCATTAAAACATGTTTGTACATTTGGTTATATATGATATATGTAGTTATTTTAAGGACATTGTCCCCAAAAGGAATGTCACATATAGTGTGCCCGAAATAATCGTTACATTAGAAATAATTCCACCGTTCCTCTGTCCTCATAAAAGCTGTTGTTTATATATATGTGCGGTGTTGCCACATCGATGGAATTTAATTTTATATTTTTCATAAAATAATCAATAATTGGTTAAATATGTTGTTGTTCATATATTTTAAACATATATTTAACCAGTAAAAATGAGATTAACTTAACTGGGGTCATAAATACTAAACGGACAACTAAAGAAAAATCATAGAAGTATGGGTCTCCAAAATTGACTATATGCATAATCTATAAAAATTAAAAAAGGACTGTAACTTTTTTTATAAAATCTAGATTGGCTTAATGCTAAGTCAATCTTTATCGAAAAAAAGTATATTTTCAAACCATATATAATTCATATCCAAAAGTTATGTACTTTGCTTTGAAAACGAAAATGTCCTCAAAATTAACAGTGCACCGTCGATTTTTTCGGGGACAGTCCCCGATAGTGGCAAATGTCGCTGAAATAACCTCCTTACCCAAAAAGTGCCCCCAAAATAGGCGCATCACATATATATATATATATATATATATATATATATATATATATATATGTATATATAAGGGGCTTAGGGGTTTTGTGGCGCTGTTCCCAACGTCGTCCTCGTCAACGCCGCAGCGCAGTGCAAATATTTATTTTATTTCTTTGACTGCAGCATCTCAAAATGAAATTGCAATGTTGCCTCTGACTCGGAAAATGTATGAAAATTATTTGATGTAGTTTGCAGTGCAGTCGCAGTGCACCTACAATGCAATGTGAAAATTTAATTGAAAACTAAAGCGAAAACATGTGAAAGTCAGTACAAAGAAAGGAATTTAACCAAAACGAAGCGGAAAGGAAAAGCAGGAAATTCAAAAACAAATGCTGCAATTTGTAATATATTTGTAATCGTGCGTTCAAAAGCTCAATTAACTCTTTTCCATGTTTTGAATATTTTACTTCAGTTGTTATTTTTAATAGTTTGTACAACTGTGTTTAGAAATTTTACTCATTTTCATTCTCCTGAGTCGCATTCCAAAGCCTTTCAGATAAATTTCTATAGCTGCTATCTCTGTCTCTTTATACGTTTTTTTTCCATTTCCGACATCTTAGTTTGAGCAGCTATTATTTCTCTTAGCCTTTCTTACACTATATAGTTGTATTTACGTAATGTTATTTTCCAATTTTCCATATCCTTTGTCTCCCTTTTCAGTGTATCCACTTTAATCTGTTCCACTTGTTCAAACATCGGTGATGCTTTTCCCCAAAATTCCATTATTCAAATCCGTTTTATTATGCAAATCCCACTGTTTATGATGTTATAATTTCTGTGGGTAGTACCGAACTTTCGCATATTCAACAATTTCATTAGGTTTCGGTGGTAATTTATAACACGTAACTCATTTATAATTTATTGATTCGATAACAATTAATAAATTGGGAAACTCTGGGTAATTCGTTAGCTATACGCTGCTCGGGGCGAGTTGATCAACTTTTAAAACTGATTAACGTTTATGAACAGAGCGTGAAATTCGAATGAAATGCATTACTTAATGGATTATTCAAATGCAGCTGCAGCTGCAACAACGCAAATATTTAACTTGGCTCGACACCATATGAGCAATGTGGATAAATATAATGCCTCATAACAATGTCAATCGAGCTCTAGGCAAGTTCGTCAATCAATTAAAACAATATAGCTGCAAGAGGACGTGTGATGAGGGTGTGTGTGGGAGTGTGTGACGGGGTGTGTGAGGGCATTGGGCGGGTTGTGCGCATGTGTGTTGGCCTTTTATTAAGGAAATGTCTGAATAAACCCGATTGAAAGACCGTGAGAGAAGGTGGCGAACGAATAAAAGAACAGCCCATGACACTCGGCACAACGAAATGAATGAAACTCAAAATGGCTGTGACAGCTCTGAATGAGCTGCGTGCGTCATTTAATGCGCACATTGTGTGCACGCGGGGCGGTTGGGGGCGTGTCAAAAATGGACTGCATTCTGAACAATTTTAATTAATTTGTGTCACATTTCGAACTGCGAACAAACAAAGGTGCTGCACATCAACATGGCAAACACATTCAATAAGCAGCAGAAAACTAGCAAACAAACTTCCGATTCTGCGAAACGCCATCTGCCTCACTCCCCGCTTCTCATACTCCCTCTCTCTCTCTCTCTCCCTCTCACTCCGAGTGAGAGTATGGGACACTCAGTCTCTTTCGCACTCGCTCCAATTCTCTTGACAAATCATAGAAAATCAATTTCGCTGTGAATTTAGTTGTCGTATTTGCTTTTTAATACCCTATAAAATGTATGCAAATGGGCATCATAAACTTGTGCAAAGATGAGGAGACGACTAAACGATTTGTCTAATCCTATAAACTACATAATTGTATTAAAGAGACTTGATAAACACGCGAAATACAATGCTTAAAAACTCCCTTTTGTTTAATAATTTAATGCCTTACATTAACAAGAAACTATCCATAATCCTTAGTCAAATTTTTATAAATTCTGAATAAATATTATATTATGCTGAATAATTAATAAATAATTATCATTAAATATGCATAGTTCTTAAAAATTGAAAGATTTTAAGTTAACGTCTAATAACAGGGTAGCAGTTAGTCCAGTTTAATGTTGCAATAAATGTTAAAGGTACGACAGAGACTACATCAATGGGTAAATTGGTGTTGCCCTGAGCCTGTGGGACAACTGCTGACAGCAAACATTGGAATCTTTGGTCAAATAAAATATTTATGCACTAGTCGTAGATTTGACCCAATCAACAAATACAACAAAAACCTTTGCCTGGGCAAAGTCAATTGCAGGGAAAGCAGTTATTTGCTTAGTCGATAGTTTTGCTGATTTAATAGATTTAGTAGAAATTTTATGGCCAATTTAACAAATATAAGAGTCCATGATAACATTTAATTTAAGCTCAAGTACAAATGAACTTGATAAAGAATATTTAAAACTCAAATATAAATAAAAATAATAAAGCAACTTAGTAGAAGCTGTTGAGAAACTGTACTATTTTTTTTGTTGGTATATATTTCTATTTGTTATTTCTGAATTGTGCCAAGAATTCATCTTACAGTTGAACCGAACATTTTCTAGCTTTAGGTAAACTTATCTGAAGTGTCGAGCATTTCGTAATTGCCCCTGGAGTACACTCATTAAATGCAAAAAACATTTCGGCAATTCAAGTGCTTAACTTGTGCGTTTAGAGAGCGTTAAATAAGCCAAATTATTGACGGCAATTTGGCCAAGAAAGTGTGTGCTACAATAAAGTGCCAACTAAAGTTGTTGAGGGTCTGGCCCCAGTTTGCTGGTCAGGAAAATAGTAGGAAAATAGAATTGAAGGCGAGTTCTATAGAAAAGTTTATGCGCTTGTTAGTTGCCGCCTGAGCGCAAATGTTACCTATTTATATAGACTTAACAATGCCAATGCCACTGCCAAGGGCTAAGTTAAGTATACGCCCTGAGGAACCAGCTTGGACCACAACTGACCACAGCTGTTCGTATCCGCTGGATTATGAATCCTACCCCGCAATTTCAATGCAATGTGCGTCATTTGATATACGTCAATGTACTCTCTTTGACAATATGAAATGTCATTGGAACTGACAGCTGTCATTTACTTCATTCAATCGTGAGCTGATACCCTGTTACAATTTCAATAACTTGACACGTGTCAATCTCCACATAAATAAAGCTGGACGACGTACTCGAATACATAGCGAAGAGTTTAACGAATATGAATTTTATACATAAATTAAAGCTTTATGGGGCCAGTTCTAAGATTGCGCATAACGTAAGCATGGAGACTGAGTTTAATAGACTATGATTTAGTTTATAACAAGCAAGTGTGCTCTAGTCAGGATGCCCAATGCTTGAACGATAATGAATTAATGATCTGTATATACTATTCTAGAAGCTGACTGGCTCTTGAAACCTGGGAGAAAAACCTCAAGAAACAGGATTTCGATATTGACCTTTATCGATTGCTTGCAAAATGGGGCAAGTTATCGGCTACCGGAAACAAATTCTTACTGCACGGGCAGACCTACATTTAAAAGTCTCCAACTCTTATAAGTTCTAAGATGGACGCGTACATACTTTCCAGCTGTTACATACATTTGCACAACACCATTATACCCATTTTATCCATTTTCAGAGTATACAAATGTGTGCTACTCTTTATAAAAAAAAAGGACTCTTTGCATTAAAGACCCCTTCAGAAATAGACAAGATTAAAAAGCTGAAATACGACTTAAGCTATTGAAAGATTGAACAGTGTTCAATATTTTTCAGGAGATTTAAGCGAAAAGTTAAGTAAACATTTTTCCTTCCTCCTCGAAATATATTGGAGACTCAAAATATATTGGAAAATAAAGAGATCCATTTCCGTTTAATTAAAAAACATTAGATCCAGGGCCAACGTAAGATGCTTTTGGTAAATTTAGTGATTAAAACTAATATAAAACTTGACTGGCTATTTTACTATGATTACTATGAGAAAATATTTGAAGCAAAAGAAACAGAGTTCGCATTTTATTTAATTCCTTTTGCTGGCAACGGAATGTAACACAAGCTTTTAAGCTCAGATTTTAAAAGCCTGACAAATTTTGCATGCAATTTTACCCGCCTGCGAAAATGACCCACATTTATTTTTATATTTTTGCCGCAATTCGGTTAAAAAATATATATCATTTTTTTCTTTCATAGTTTTTTGCACAACTTTGAACAGACATGATAAATGTACGCAGCTCTTTGTGCACTTTATCTTTCGAATAACATTGGGCGAGTATTTGGCATGGCTTCAAAGCCTGTTGCCGCCGTGGGGACACTTTTCGGTGGCATTTAAATTAGTTGGCTATGTTTTATAAGCCTTAATGCGTCATTTGGCTGGATTTTCTCAGCAGTTGATGCCGTTGGGCTGTCGCTTAATAGAGGCCAGCAGGAGACCAGGATGTGTCGGTGCTCGGCTGGGGCAAAGTGCATAATCCGCTTAACGCTCTAGCGACAACAAACAAGGGGCACACGAAACGAAGAAAGCTGAGTGGGAAGCCAACGAAGCTTTTAATGTCCTTTGGCCAGCATCTGTGAGCTGAGTGGCGAATCGACAACAGGACAACAACTAGGCACCGCCTGCCCTGCCATGGCAATAGCTTCAATCATTTTTCACCTACACCAATTGCATTTTGAGCGGGGGCCCACTTTCGTTCAGGCTTCAGTTGTCTTGGCAAGAGTGCTTTCATTTTACTTAGCAACTATTAACTTTCCATTAGCCAGCGACAGGATCTAAAAATGTCAATCAAAATTATTTCCAGCTTGTCACAACATTGTGTATGCCACATGCTACTCCCCAAGGCTAAAGTCGCCTGCTTCATTCCTGACATTATATAAGTTTATGAAAATTGCCTTGCCATGTGAAAAATTCATTATATATTCCCACATACACTCGCCCGCCGCCCCCTCGGCTGGACAATTGATGTTGCCTTTACAAGTTTTCCTTCCTTGAACCTGTCATTAGAACTGTCAAAGAAAGGAAAAAACTGGAAAATTCCGAGTGACACTTGCAGCTGTTTCCTCAACGACTTCACACTCAGCTGCTGACTGTCTTTGCCTGCAAATGTCCTTTACTGGTGTCTTACAAACAATTTCATAAGTGGGCGTGGCCTGACGCAGTTATGGCTTTTATGTTCGTTATGGCAACCATTCGTGAGGAACGCATTAGGTAGGCCAGCCATTTTGTAGAACAACTTATGATTGTAATCAAGACTGTTTGTCGTTTGCAATGAAAGAATTTGAAAATCAAAAATGTCCGCCCAAAATGCATGAATTATAATTAGATAGGCATTTATCGTTTATCGATAATTAACAAGAAATATCGATATTTGTATAGCTCAAAAGCTTTGATTGAAATTAACAAATTTGAGCCTAATGATCTCCGAATAGATACAAAACTTGAACAAACTTTCTATTTGTTTAAGTTATCTCTGTGAAATTCAGTTTAAACGCAATTTGTTGAATTATCCAGGAAAAATATCATAAGCATAAATAATTTGTATTGGCAACAATTCATTGTTGTCTACATATCAAAAATTTAGCTGTAAAGTTGACAAAAGCCATTCGGACAAATGGTGCATGTTCCTGAATTTACCTCAATGTAAATGGAATTGTATGCGCATGTTTTTCGGCTAAGCCAGAGTGCATTTTGTAAAAAGCAATATTTATGGACCTTTGTATGTTTAATGCGTGCCGATGGTGTAATTTTTTGCCCATTTCCTGTTAAATAAACCCAACATTTTTTCACAAAAATACTTATGTGTGCACCGATTTAATGTTTACTCGCGCGTTTTTATTATTAAGTATGCAACAGAATGTTTTTCGCCTTCCTTCTGATCTTTCCCCAAAAAAAGTCAATATGCGAAAATGGCAAAAAATTAAATTTGTTTGAGATGCTTCACACAAAAAAGTTATAGCTCACAAAAAGCAGAGAGCACACATATGTTCAAGAGGTCGGCTAAAAAAAAGGGAGAATCGAAAAACCGACTGTCTTACGGGTTTGCAGATATGTGGAAATAGAGAAGCTCGTACGAGCTGAGTTTGATGAAAATACAGGAAACTTTTCGATACACTAACTTTTTTCGACGAATCTACAATGAATATGCCCCATTTTCGAGGTTAGCTAAGAGGTATAAAGCAACCCGAGAAGGGGTACAAAAGGGCTCCCCACCTAGAGCTCGGTCTGCTCCCGCGGGCTCTTTTAGCACAGATTTGCCTCATGTCGTATGTTGTACGTTGCCTTTGTTATTGTTGGATGTATGTGTGTTGCTGTTGTTATTGTTGTATGGTTGCCTGATCTTTGCCACAACGTAATATGACTTTGTTGCTGCCTCTGTTACTTTTCAATTGACAATTTTTGCATGTTTACAAGGCAAAGGCAGAAACAGAGGCAGGCGCACCGGCAAAAATCCAGGAGCAGCCGCAACTCCTGCCAGACTAAGTCCTTTTTGGGCTCCGTTTATCAGGGCTGCCGCGGCGGAAGTTTATGCCTTTCGGCAGCTCTTGCTGCTGCCAGCTCGTTGTGCTCACTTCCTGTTGATTGTATTGTTTATTATGGCTCATAGAGCAGCGTTATGGCCCAACTATCCATGAATCACAAGCCCAGCCCAACCCTCACATCGTGCCCATTTGCCCATTTGCATGTGGCGTCAGCTGCTCTTGACGCTGCATTTAAAATCAAACGGATATGAAATTACTTCGAAGACTTTTCGCCCTTTAATTGCCGCAATATATCATGATAATTATTATGCTAATTATGCTGCCATGCAGGCGCATTAAGCAGGCTTCAACACGTATACGCAATGTTGCAGTTGCCAGGAATTCGTAGCATACATTTCAGGGCAGCTGCGTATACATTGTGTCCATTCCCAGGCTTGCCAGTCCACATTCTCCAACTGGCAACCTTTGTGCCTTTCCTTTGAACTTTGATTTCATACAAAATTCACAAAACTCTTTGCCAGCGCATTTAAATACCCATTAGCCATACAACTGGGTAAAAAGTGCGATTTTAATGTATACCAATGTATGTAATAGGCAGAAAAGGATTTGGATATGATCCCACAAATAATATATACATATTATTCTTCAACAGCATCCATTGATCTACACGTCCATATAACCACATAAAAGAATTATACAACCATAGAACTTTTACAGGGCATCTCCTGCGAGCGTACTCGACTTTGTTATTGCCCTCAAACCCAACTTTTAGTTAACTTTTTGGTAGGTTAGTTGGGTTTTATTTTTTTTTTATTTTTATATTTCGGTTCTATGTTATTTTTGTTACCAACATTTAGTGGCTTTTGTGTTCTTTGCGTTTTGAAATTTTGCAACCAACTAATTCAATTGGTTAAATGAAATGCCAAATTCTTGAGCACAGGCCACATATATTGCGGCATTTTTGAATAAGCATTAAAATTGCATAGAAATTAAGAAGCAAGTAGTCAAAAGAGTTAAAGTAGAAGATTATAGAAGCTCAAGCTAAAATTCCTAAGCGTATAAATATACTTATATCTCGCTTCTGCGCGTAGAAAGTTGATCAAATAAAAGCTCAAAACTATTTCACAAAACTTGTAAAACGAATTGTTAAATAAATTCTGTTTAATTTGAAGTAAATTTAGTTATTTAAAAAAAAAAATGGTTATCAAAATCCCAGCTTAAACTTGTTTTTGCATAAATGCACACAAATGTACAAAGCTTGAATCAAATGAATAATAAATAAAAATTATAATAAATAATATAAATATTATAATCATTTACTAAACTTTTGACAGAAGTGTAGCTAAATATAAATGAGCATAAAATGTTTAAAATCGCATCAGAAACTAACGTAAAAACGCCGGAAAACTTTTGTTGTGCCACCCAGCAAGGATTTGCCAGCACACGGATATTTATATCCTTTTGGGAGCAACAGAAAGGCGAAAGGCAACATTTTGAGCCGGGAATAAAATGAACATCACAATTGCGCGACAACATTTGCAACACATGCAGCTAGAAGCAGCAGGGGGAAAGGGGGAAGAGCAGTGAGAACAGGAATATTTTTGGAGAAAATACAACATGAAATTGGGAAACAAACTTTTGCTCAACGCCTGCAGGATGCGAGTTGCTAGTTAACAATTTGGCCAACTGGCCAACTGGTTGGTTTTTCGCTCCCTCTCTCTCTTTTCTTTTTATGACCAATTAAAAGTGCAAATTATATTTGCAAAAGTGGAAGGCGAAAAAACATAAATTAAATTTTAAAAACTTTTATAGCTGTGTACGTGGATTTAAAGTTACTAATTTTATTTTCATTTTCGAATTTCATAAAGTTAATTTTGATCATTGTGGATGCCTTAAATAAAATAAGGTTCATTTTGATCTTGATGTATGTTTTATAACAGAAAATTTATATATCTTTGAACAAACTTCTTAACATATCACTCTGTTCTTATACATGCCTCACTTGCTTCTACTCTTACGCTTTTCCTCACTCTCTCGCTCTCCACTTCTGTCTCAATTAACTGGTTAATGATTAATCAGTGTGACCAAAGACAATAAAAACACTAAGAAAGATAAAGTCAATACATTTAAAAAATTTCTAGCCTGGCTTTTCATCTGGCTTTTCGCTCCTCAAGCGACATGCCAGGTAACTGGCTTTACGCTCTGCAAAAGGCCGCCCAAACGAATGCCGAAGTCGCGGCGCAATTTCTCAACTTTGTGAAACTTCAACTTATTGCAAGCAGCACAAATGCCGATGGAATGGGAACATTATATCATATACCTGTAATGCGAATTATCAGTCGAGAATTGAACTGACATAGACAGATAAGACTTTATGGATAACTCAGCAGCAAGCTATGCTCTGTACAAAACAAACTCCTCTTAAAATTGGAGCATATCATAAAATGAATATTACTTAATCATCTTACTTTTCTCACAAAGTTTATTATAGAAAATTATAGATAATAATATGCCCATGTCCACGTTATAAATAATTAATAAATACACATTTAAGGGCCAGAACCAAATGCGACTATCATAGCATGGGTGCAGCATATATATAATACCTTTTCAGCCCTTAATTTAATACCTGCTCAAGCTATGCAAAATTATGTTAAATACCGTGAAGAAGAAGCTGTAGAAATGTGTGTATTTGCCTTCATCAACGTGATTCAGTCTTCATTACAGCCAACACGTAGCCGAGCCATGGCCCATAATAATGCACATTATATTATGATTTTATTATAGCGTGTAATGCGCTTAAATGTAGGATATTTGCTCTGCTGGATGGCTCCGTTGACTGTAAGCCCGGTTGATAACATTTTCTTAGCCCTGTTATAAATTCATGTGGCACAAAGCGTTTTCTCCATTTATTTTGCATGTCACAAATCCCAAAAACAAAAGGCCACCGAGGCGACAGGCGACACAGCGGCCGACGCCCACCGACAACGCCTATGCAACGCCACAAAAGCACTTGCCACTGCCACGCCTCCTTGCTGCATGTTATTGCTCTGTGTTTTGTTTTTTGTGCATTGTGTTTACTAAAATAAACAAACAAAGGGGAAGCACACAGAGAACACAACGTAGAACGGCCAGTTGAGCCACAAATGAAGCCCAGCACGCAGCACGTACCAAGGGGCGTATGCGTGTTGCGGCAGCGACAGCAGCTGCAACGTTCAACGTGCAACGTGTGCCTGCAACGAGGACAACGCTGCCCGAGAATGTAGGTTAGCTTGCAACGGTTCAACCGAGTCTCTCCTTCATAATGAGCCACACTTGATGCGAGCCACATTTGAGTCGGGGCCAGAGCATAAATTAATTGGTTAGTTCACACGCACACAGACACAGAGAAGCACACACACACAAAGAGCTGAATGAGAACAGGGACAAGGTGGCAATAGAGCCTTAAACAAGTGTTCTTAAGGTATCTATTAAGAACTAAATGTAGGTAATATTATCTTAGGAACAAGAAAATGGTCTTTTCGACAAGCCAACCGTAAATACACTTACGGGCTTGCAGATATGTGAGGAGATTAGTGAAGCACATAATCTCTGAGTTTGGTCAGCATAACATAAAGAACAAAAGTGTTTTCCATATAAAAAACTCATTGTTCCTCCGCTTCTTAATGATATAGTAGATTAACCTTATTAAGATTTTGCTCGTATATAGGAAGCATGTTAAATTGTCATACAAGAACATGGCTATTGACCTTTAGCTGCTATTTCAGCTATAAATTACAATATTGCTATGCCACAATTTAAAATTGAATACTCTCTGTAAAATGCTTAAATAAGCTATCGAAGTTATCGATAGTATTTACACAAAATATCGAACCGTAGTACGATCGATAAGTTAACCTGCAAAGGCATATTTGATTGATTACCTAATTGATTAAATATCAATTACCTATCAAATTCAAGGTTTTTTGTAATCTATCTAAATAGTTGATACAGCCAATAACTAATAAGATAGGTCAATCATCGCCCCCAAGTGCCCGTTGAACTGCGTTGTTTTTCGCTGAGGCATCAATAAGAAAATTATAAGTCCCATTGACAACAATCTGAAAAATAGAAATACTTCCCGATAACACCTACACATGATTTACATATTTTAATGTGCGCTGATAAGGCACGCTGCATATATGTTAATTTGCAAACACATTTTCCATTCCAGTAAATTCGAAAATCAAGACGAGGGAAAAACCTATTAAGATTATCGGATTATAAAACATAGAACAATCTGTTCTTATATTATCAAAAATAAATTATTTTAAAAGCAAAGACATCAACAAATTTATAGTAAGCTTTATTAACTATGGGCATTATTTTCATTAAATAAAATACCCAAGGTAGCCAGATAGACTCTTTAGCGATAAGTAACTATACTATAGGACTTTCCCAGAGATTACAATAAATGCGTTGCAAAAAATATGCATATAACGTATGAATTCAAGACCCGAGCATCAGTTGAAATTGAGCTGCCGAAGACCGCAAATCCTAGACACAATGAAGATTAAAGTCGCATTCTTTTTGGCATTCGCAACCATTGCCTTGGCCAGCGGTAAGTTGTGGAGTGTATCTAAGTTTCTTTGGAGAAAACTTATTATATTTATATAAATTTTGTAGGCTTTCGAACGCCGGATTGTCCGCATTGGAGCAAATGCTGGAAGGATTATCAAAGCGGCCGCGTTGTGTACTGATTGCAATTCAAATATTAAATAATGTGTAGTTCTAGAAATGTCAACATCATCATCAAACTGTGTGTACTCAGCAATCATATAGTGCATAAATAGTTATTAATTAAAAATGATATGAAACGATCCCAATGGAATGCAAAAAACGTGTCATTTAAATCGTTTTCCATTAGGCTTATGTGCTTAATTAAGCGTTAAGGCCATTAGAGCGAATGCCATCAGAACTCTGAAGTCCAAACAATTTTCGCAATGAAATGCGAATGAAATAAAGCTTAATGCAAAATAAATATATACTACCACTAATTGCACACAGAGACCCAACACACGCACACACACACCCTATATGTCAGCTTTATAGGTAATCCTCCAACAGAGCTACTCGTATTATCCGAATTGTAGGCCGTACAACTTGGCACGCAATGCGAAATACGAATAATCTGCATTGAGATTGACAGGCTTATCAAATTTGCCCCATTTCGTCAGAGTCGACAGCAGGTATTACAATAGAAACTCAGAAATCGCAATAGCCCAGAAATAAGAATTGGCAATTTAATAATCTAAATGTCTGCATTCAAAATATTTCTAATTATTTTCAAAAATCGTTGATAAAGTAGTTGAAATAACACAAAAAAAATCGTAAAATATTCAAATTTCCCCTAAAAAAAAAACTCCTACTCTCTATAAATGTCCTGAGAAGTATTTCTATAGCTCGAATAGTTAATATTTTGAGCGCTAGATGGCGCCACACCCACGCGTGCCACAATCATTCAGTGCTTTTTAAAGGGGGGCTGTACTTAATTTTAAAATGCACAGTATTTTTCACAACGGCCATGATTGACATGGGCTTGACGCATTATTGATTGAGCTGAGCTGTAGACGGAGGCGGGGTAGAGTGTAAATATGTATGTATATTCATAAAGGTAAATACACATACATATTTAGTTAATGGCCAGGTGTGAACGCCTTGTCATTAAGTACGCACAACTTTATTCCATTAGCTATGTACATACATAGCCTAGACTTGGGTAAATGGAAAATAGATACCTACTACTATTGATTTTTATGCCCCTAAAATGCACTGAGCAAAGTATCTAAATAGAACAAGGCTACAAGCCTTAAATATTTAAACTGTGCGGCGTATTTACTAAACTTTCATTCAAACTAGAAATAAGATTCGACTTCGAGTATTTCTACACGTAAGTTAGTTTTCGATATTTTTAAACTTTTTTTTAGTGTATGCAACGAGCCTGCTTAAGAGATAAGCTGCGTAAAATAGAACTTATATAAGCCGCTGCGAACATGCCACACAAAGGGAAACCCTGGACTTTTCGTATACATTTTAAGTAGATGTCATTAGGCGTCTCCCGCCGCCAAATGACTTTTACAACAACATAAATCCATTAATATCTGGCGCGTTGAATTTGATTTCCTTGGCCAGAGCTGAACTGTGCAAACTCTGGCAACTAGGCGCTTTTGTTTGCTTAAACATTTAAATAAACAATAGAAATTACTTTTGAACTCTTGGTTCTTTGGTTCGTTCAGGTGAGCTGCTACGAATGCCTGAATATTTCTTTCTTTGTTGTCAAATCGATTTTTATATTTCTTTCTTCGTTGTCAGCGTTGTCGGCGTGGTTTTTTTCTGGTTCTTTGTTTTGCGCTGTTTTTGTAATTTGTGCTAGCAATTTGCTTTTATCTTTCGCTTTGGCTAAATAGGTATTTTTAGGTAGCATTGCAGAGATTATTTTAATGTGAGGTGTGCATTTTTAAAGAGAGCTTATTTATAAGGTTAATTGTGAAATGGGCAAATCATTTAACCCCTTAAGATATTTGCCCCTAAAACTAATTTGATCATTGATCGTATCGATAACAGCACTGGTGTGTCTGTTATCGATTGCAGTTGTTGACTCACCTCGATAACACTATCGCTGCCCAGTCCGCAGATCTTGTTCTTATTGTTGTACAGTTTCTGTTCGAATTGCTGCTTGCGCTGCCTGCGCTGCTTACGTGTGGCTAAACGCAGACCCCCGCCGCCGCCGCCGCTGCCGTCGCTGCCGCCCACAACCTGCGCTGCAATGACAATTTCGTCGTCTTCGTCGTCGTCGTCGTCGCCGGCGTCGACGTCGTCGTCGTCGTCGTCGTTTAGTATTAAACCAGCAGGTGGCGTTCCACTCGCATTGAACTCATCGACATCGATATCAGCTGCTGTGTCCGGCAGCAAGTCTAAATCACTTTGAAAGCTCAGATCCAAATCTTGGGGCAGTTTTGCATACTTTTGATTATTTTTCATTGTTCCTGCTTATTTGTATGGGCAGTCTCGCATGAGTCATGCCATGTGCAGAAATGTCCTAGGAGAATGGATACTGTTATCGGTTTATCGTCTTGATTTGTTATTGTTGCAATTCGCGCGTTGCTTTCTTACTCATTATGCTACACACACACACACACACACGCACACGCACACAAACAATCGCACACAAACAAACATGCAAACGTGAACATGAACCAAAACAAAATGAGCACAATCGATTTTTCCGCCTTGTCGCTGCGTTCTCTTTGTTTTTGCCCCACTACGAGCGATAATCACAACAACAACAACAGGTTCTTGTCTTGGCTGCACTTCAATGCAACAAATTGGGCGCAACTCGTTGACTCCAATTCAATCGTCCTGGTGCTCGTAGGTGCCGTCGCAGCACCCTTTTACCTCTCTGCTACGTAATTAACACAAGCAAACACACACACATCAAATTGCAATTGCACTTTACAATGTCAAACACAAACAAACAAACTCACACACACACGCACACACACACACACACAAACACGCACACACCTACGAACAATGCGTTTGTTGATTATTTGCATTTACGATTGAAATTCGATTTGATACACTTGTGTTCTCGGTTCTGTTTCCAATTAGATAGATTTATGCGCTTTTTTCTCGACTTCTAGTTTTATTTACCATTTACCGTAAAGACGTCTGTACGCCAACAGAATCGCGTCGCGTATAAAACACAGCGCCAATGCCGATGCCGCTTTCCCCCTATGACTGGTACGTTGCGTGTGTTTGTGTGCCCGTGGTGTAGGGGCTGATTGGGGTAAAAAGTTATCGAAATAAATTTTATCACACGAGGAACTATCGATTCTTGTATGTCTGGCAGCACTATTTATCGCAGTGGATATTGGCACAGCAAGCAGCTTTTGTCATGTACCACTCAAGGGATGTTCCATAACGAAATTTTGATTTTAAAAGCACACACGCCGTTAAATTTTACTTTTAAACAATGTTCCACAACTTATATTGAAAGGCACTTTGAAAATTGTATTATGAGAATGGTTTTTGATCATTTGATTTATTCAAAAGCAGTGATTTGTTTTTTTTTTTTTAAATCGATTATGTTGGGCCTCGTTTGTCGATTTAGTCCCTTTATAGTAAATATCGTAGAGATACCGCGCACATACCACTATTTGTTGTATTTTTGTTTTCTTCTGAAATATAAGTATGTATACTTATTATGTATAAGTAGTTTCCTTGATTAAAAATTATATCTTAAAAGGATAAGCATCATTGTAGCTACCACAAGGTGTACTTTTTGTTCTTCTTCATCTTATATATAGAAAACATTTATGTGTTTTTCAAATATGCTGCACTGCTAATAATTGTTAATAAATGTTGAAGCTTCAAGGACAAAAGCGTCGTCGAAACGATCGAATATTAAAAATGATTTAATTTAGCTATAAAATTGTGTAAATATATAAATATAAATACTGTTCGCTTACAAAATAACACGCATACACGCAAGTTTGTCAAATGTTCCAAATAAATTATGACATTATGTATAAATATGATTTCTTTCCGTCGCCGTAATACAGTATTACATACATTTAACCAATTAAATATAAGATAAGTTGCAGCAATAAAATGCCTTAAGTACATACATTCATTCTGTCTCGTTTCTTTCTTCTCATTTTGTTCTTTCTTATCTGCTTAATTCAATTAATTTAATTACTGGCAACATTCTGGAGATGCTTCGCGTTTCGTAGATAATGTTTTGTGTTTTGCGCATGCGCCACTGTCCAGTGTTGGATAATGGAAAATAGTGCAAAATGTGTGTTGTAAATGGGGTTTATAAGAGTTAAATAGCATCAAAGGTGAGTTAAGTGAAACCCAGTTGGTATAGAGGACTAACAGAATAGGCTCCATGAAAATGTCGCTTTCAAATGGATGTTTAGAATGGGCTTAATTAAAAAAAAGAAAATATACAGATAAAGGCTTTCAAGGATGCAGTAAATGGCTTTTGAAGTCATTTGCAGCTTAGAAGTTGCAGCGCATGCGTCTTGTCTGAACTAATTGCTGAGCTTAGCCTAAACAATTCTCAACCCGGCTTAAAATGTATAATCGACTTATGTAAAACTTAAGTTTATAAAAAAATAAACATGGCAAGCGCTTAAGCGTAACTTAAATTAGTATGTATACTAAATAGCTTAAGAGTCAACTATTACTGATGTTGTTGTTGTTGTTCTTGCAATTGCTGCATCAATTGTTGCTTCGTTTCGGCTTTCACAGTTTTATAGCGATCCTTCTCCTCGGTATTCTCGGGCGGTTCACACTCAAAGGATGCAATCGAGAGTGTGTTCTCATTGAGCACCGCACTATGCTGCAGGTAGGCAATTACATTCGGCAATTTCTCAAATGGACAAGTGACCTTCTTCCATTCATTGAATTCCATGACTTGTTTGGCGAGTTGTGAGCATTTCTCAAAGTTGATATGATTGTTTGGCAAACTGCAAAAGCGAACGAAAGGGTATTTAGTTATTTTGTAAATTAAATTGTAATCGTGTTGCTTACCGATTCGAGCAGCCTTCGTTCAGAAAATATAATCCTTAACAAATAAACTAAAAAATGGAATGATTATGCGTTCGCGTTCCTCTGTAGCGCCCTCGGAGCGCCACATGGCAGCTTTAAGCGTCGAGCGATAACTATTAAAATTCGATTGTTGGATCCATTTGATGTTCCAGCACAGAGAATTTAGCCGATTGCACTTTAGACCACTGCAAATTGCAAACAAATTTTTAATTAAAACTACTATTCAGCTTAAATATTTGAAACTTACCGTCTTTTTAAGTCTGCCAATGGGAGCTAGATTCAGACCAGCTATTATGGCCATCAGACTGTTGAAATTGCCAATGTTGAAGCATTCCCGTGCCGTCTCGATCCAATATTCGATAATGCGTACACGCTGCTTCTTCTTCGGATACTGTTGCAGACAAAGGAAATGGATAAATGGCATGTTCGACTGATACCCTAACACACATGCGCTGGAAGCAGGGATGCAGTGCAGCAAGCTAACACCTAACACTTATCCTGAACATTCCTTTATTCTTTCTCACTGCAGAGCATAAAAATCGAATAGAAAGGGGATCCAAATTAAAGATAGAAAGAGACCGGAAAACACTCATATATGTATACGTGAGAAGCGCGTAGAAAGGCGAATTAACAAAGGGTAATTTAATTTGTGGAAATATTGAAGAAGTTGGAATTGAAAAACTTCATCCATGATAGAAGAACTTGCTGAGCTCCTGATAATATTTAAAAAAGATTCCTGGATCTGCATGTTAAGAAATATTTCGAATTTCTCTAAAACAGCTAAAACTAACTGATAAGAATTCTTCTCAGCTGTTCAAAAACTTGATTTAAATGTTCTCTGTCCGTATTTCAAATTACTTCCTGTGTATCAATTGAGATGGATTTCTAAGCAACCCAAGAAGAAACTTATTGATTTGCACATTTCTTTTTTTTTAGCTCTTTTTGAAATTGAATTTGGTTTTATCGTTTTGCCCTGTGCAAACATATTTCCATACGTTTATCACTCGCATCATTTTCATCCCTGCAGCCATGCAATCAATTTAAGCACTCGCTAATCCCTCCAACTCCCCGCTCCGACTCCACCCACCTTAACAATTTCGCTGGCCGTCAAGTAGCTGAGGCGATTGAACCACTGCACATACGATTCCAAATTGCGTGTCTTCTTCATATCGTTCAAGGAGCCGCTTACCGCACCCGCGGCCGCAGTCGCATCGACGGGCGCGTTGCCTGTGGCTGATGCGCATTTGGCCTGCTGATAATCCTTGGCAAAGGCCTGCACAAACTCCTCGGGTCCAATATGCGACAGACGCTCCAGTTCGATGGCCGTTAGCTGATGGGCCAAATGCTCGCAGCTGGGACAAAGGTCCATAATGCCAAATACCTCATCTGGCTGTGGTGTGCTCGAGGCGGAGTTGCTGCCACTATTTGTGGAATTGCCGCTGCTCGCGGAGCCGCCGCTCGTCGCAGTTCCATTCGTTGTTGTGTGGCCACTCGCCGAAACATGGGAGCTGCCCAGAAACGTTTGAAACGGATTATGCAAATGCAGATGATGCTGATGATGATGATGATGTAGTTGTTGCTGCTGCTGCTGCTGCTGGCATTGGGTCTGTTGCTCGATGGCCTCATTGCTGAGTGTCTGCAGAAACTCCTCGTACTGCTCCAGAGCCTTCAGGCGTGCGACGAGCAGCTGCAATATGCGCGACACCTGCTTGCCCAGCGAGTTGTCGATGTAGACACACTTTCTGGCCAGTATGCGAACCTGCTGCATAAGGCGCTCATCCCGAAAGTCATATGGAAAGATCTCAATCCACTCGGACAGCAAACGTATGCAATGCTGCGCCGAACGTTGCGTCAATGTGCGCTGCTGCGGCTTCGGCTCCAGTTCCAGTTCCTGGCCGCCAGCCGCTGTGCCCTTGCGCTGTGTCAGCGGCGAGGCGGAGTTCAAGTGCAGAGATAGCGCCGGCGGCTGAGCCACTGCATCATCGACCACATCGCAGCCGCCGCCAGCTGCCTGCTGTTGCTGCTGCTGCTGCTGCTGCTCCCAGTTGCTAGAGATCTGCGCGAGCAGCTCGTATGGCCGTATGAACAAGCGTCCGCTTAGCAGAACGCAAATAGATAACCGTGCTCCGGATAGTAGTCATGCGTGGGCACCATGTGCATGATGAGGGACTGCAGCGTGCCCGAATGCAGCTTACCTCACAGTAGAACCAGATGCCCCTCCCTGGGCTCCCTGCTCAGCCCGACAGCCTTGCTCTGCTGCGGCGGCCCATAGCTGAGCGGCCGCTCCGGCAGCAGGGACTTCTCCACATGCGAGCTGTCGCGTCGATGTGTGGCCAAGGTCTTGGCACGACTCCGATGCCGATGCCGCTGCCGACGCTGCTGTTGCTCCGTTGCGTCTTCAGATCCGGCAAAGTCTTGTGTGTCGTTGTCGTGTTTGTTGTTGTTGTTGTTCCCGATTTGGCCTTCAGATTGAGGCTTATATTGGCGCTGCCAGTGCTGCCACTGCGGCCATTTGTGGCACTATTGATGCCGCCGTTGCTCGACGACGACATTTGAATCCCGACCGTCCTCTGCTCCAGCTCCTGCTCCTGCTTCTACTGCTCTCGCTGCCAGGCGACTCTTCTATGCTTGCACCGCACTCGCGGGCAGCGTCAAGAGCTACAAAAATGGAAGAGAATAAATTGAATTGCAATAAAAAAAAAGGAATCCATAGAAATAAAACATGTCGCAAATTGGACATGGCAATTGGCGGAGGACAAACGGATACCTGAACATTTTATCGTCCCAAGCAATTAGCCGACTGTCAATAATGGAGGAAGGCAAAGAGCGAAATGCGAGGAATGTAATTTAATTCAACACTTTACTTTAATCCTTTATTCCACACCATTTTGTTTTTGCAGCGAACATTATATTCAAACGAAGGTAAAACTATATCCCATGAAAGCTTTCAATGTAGTTTAATACTCCGATCAGGACAATTGAGACTTCAACAAAATTCATCCGACTGATTATTCCTTTTGAAAGCTTTATTATTAGAAGAAGGAGCAAAGTAAAGCTCGAAACTATCAAAATGGCTTCAAGTATATTGAAAAACAAATGAAAATTAAGTGGCTTTAAGTGCCACAGTTATATAAATTAATTCCCGAAGAAGCATGTAAGCCCTAGCTGAGCTCATGAAAATCGCATAGAAAGGCCATATTCACCAGAGAGAAAGTGAGAGAGCGAGAGAGGGATAGAGCGTGTTATTGAAACCGAAACACAATTTGCAAATAGACATTGCAAAGCTTAGAAAACCTCGTAACACGTTGGTGAAAACTGGAAAAGTGTCATTCAAGAGCAAACTCACAGAAAATAGAAAATGAATAAACCGTGAGTGCTGCTATTGATTGTCGAATGCGACACTTAATCACGTAAGCACAACCCACACAAATACAACAGCAACAATAAAACGTGCTACTTGTGGCATGAGCCCGACTAGCAAATACCCTGTAGCCACATAGACACCATTTTGATACTTTTAAAATAAGATTTCTTTCTTCTTTTTTAATCGGAAAAGAAGTAAAAAAAACCCTTATACCAAATTTTATCTCTCCCACTTTCATAATCTTTAAAAAGGTATCCTAACGAAGGGGTATTAAAGAGGACGCAAAATAAATATCATCTCCATATAATATACACTTGATCGCCTCAGCTTGTTACTCTGTTCGAGATTATGTGTATCCTATGAGGTCGACGATGCCGCCTTCTGCCAGTTGCATTCGCTTGAACATAATCAATAAACCCCGTTAACCGATTTACAGGGTATACAAATAAACCTCCACCTCCAAGCGCACCCACTCCCTCGCACTGCGAGCCATAAGTGTAGCGGCCAATCCAAAGAAGAGATAATGAAACCATAAAGCTTCACGTCGTATAAACTGTTAATTTCCAGCTGCTTATCGCGGCCAACGAACGAGCTGAGGGAAACACGAAAATTACAAATATTAATTAACAGCAGAACAAAACCAAGAAATACCCGAAAATGGGTCAACAAATTGTTGCGGGGGGTGGAGGCAGGCGGGAGGTCGAAGATGGCCAGTCGAGTACTGAAGCAAATGTTAATTGAATTACCAGCAGCAGAAGACGCCTTTAGGTTAGGGCAGAGGTGCAAACGATATATGTATATTAAACCCCACTAGCCCGCTTCCAAGCTAACCGCCCGACCCAGTTCAATTTTCACTTTTCTTGGCTCATTGACCGTGAGGTGGGGGGGGGGCAGGGCAATTATTAACTGTGGGCCAAAACCAAAATCAATTTCGAATGCGGTAAAGGCAAATTGAAATCTATATTTATAACGTTTACACTATATATGTATGTACCGACAACAACAACAACACAACAGCAGCAATAAAAACAACAAATGAGTGGAATGCACGACGCAGCAGCGAATGCCATAAAAGCTTAAAACAACAACAACTGTAAAAACAAGAACAACAAGCTGCAAAGCGCGCACCATAATTTGTATACAAAGCGGAACAGTGGAAAAGGGAACGGCTGCGGCAATGACAGACACAGCAGCAAAAGGCGAAGAAGAAATGTAGACAAGTCATAATGGGGCCGTGGCCAGGCGGCTGCTGCCAAGTTGAATAGAAGAGAATGAAACAACCCCACAGAAAAAAAAAGAAGAAAAAAGAAAACAGAAGCATGACTGGATGCATGGATGCATGGATGGAAGGATGAATGGATAGGCACTTGTGTTTAGCCAAGTCCTAATTGGAACTTACCTGCCTGCTGGATTCGCTCTTGCTCCGTTGCATTTATAAAAATGTAAATTGGCACACACAAACACACACACACATACACAAACACAGAGGAGAGTACAAGAGCGTGAATTTAGCTGGGAAAGCTGCTCCTGATCACTAATACATGGCCACCAAGTGATGCTCTCTTTATTGCAAGAGAGTGAGCCTAGCTTGAAAAGCTGTTGCTGCTGCTGCTGATCACTAATACTAATACATTTTCACTATTTAGTCCTCTCTCTCTCTCTCTCTCTGCCTCTCTGTTTATTGCATCAAATTCAGGACAGCGTGCATATTAGCAAAAGGGGCGCTGCCTAACAAATGTGGAACACACGAAGCTGTTGCAGCGCGGCCGGGCGGCGGGCGGGCGGGCGGTCGGTCGGTCGGTCGCTCGTTTGGAGGGGTTACTTTGCGTGTATTTGTAAAAACAATTTACAATACGCGAAAGGTGAGCGTCGTTTCAGCTCTGGCTCCGGCTCTGGCTCTCACCACCTTTGGTACGCCGCTGGCGCTGTCACCCCCGCAGCAGCAACAGCAATCCAAGTCGCAGTCGCATATGGCGGCCGCCTTTTGCGTTTTCGTTTGGTCAGCGCAAATATAAAACTGTGGAAAACACTGTGTGATATTTGTCTGTGTATACAATACAATACAATACAATATATTATTTGCGTACGTTTTTACTTTTTGAGCATACGAGTTTTATTTTATTTTCTTGTTCAAAATGCGTCTTTTGCATACGATATATTGACGATGTTTTCGTATGTATTTGTATGTATGTATGTATGTTGCCCGCCGACCGGTTTGTTTGCTACGCAGAATTTCTTTTCCACTTTCTTTACGCCGCCCTTGCACTGTTTTTGTTATTGGATGTTTTGTATTTGGTTTCGTATTTAATTATTTTCCGTTGCAACATTCACTTTTTTTTCATTATTTACACAAAACGTACACGTTCGCCTTTCGCTTTTTATTGCATTAATTATGCATTTATTGCGCCAATTAGCAACGTTTATGCCCGAAATCGCCGTTCTCCTCGGAAGCAATAGGCAAGCAGTACGAAGACAAAACAAAAACCACGAGAGCAATGTGAACGTATGCGGGTAAACATGAAATGTCAAAACTTCAAGAGCTGAAAAGCAACTATTCAATCCAACTGCTAGTATTTAAATACACACTAGTCATTTAAAAATACCAACAATAAATCATATGTTTCTAAATAAAATATGCAGTATTGGGGCACAATTTACTTTTCAATTCAAAATTTTAGAAATGTAGTAGTTATTGCTGTCATTTTGTAACAAATATCTTGGCTTTAATTTTGCGCTCATTCAAAATAACTATCGATAGGCCACCCTCGAATATCGATAACAGCAGAGAATGCAGGGAATCGTTAATGTCCAGCTCTAAGCAACAACAACTCTAGTGAAAAGTCGGCAGAGAAATGCAACGCCAAATTAACTAAATTTGTAGCGAAAACAACACAAAAGCCACAAAAGGCACACACAACAAAGCCACAGAATATCGGCCGAGAACATCAGGAAACGAGCTGACAAAACTATTTAGCGACTATCGGCGGCTGGCGAACTTTAAATGGCCAATGGCAATGGGAACAATATCAATACGGACGATGCTGCTGCTGCTGCGGCGGCGGCTGCAACAACAACAGCACAAGAGCAACAGCACCTGACAGGCGACGGCAGCGGAGCCTGCGGCGATGTAAAGCTGCCGGCTAGCGCTCGCGGAAGCAACGTCAATGATTTGGTCGCAGACTTGTGGCTCAATGGCAGCGGGAGCAGCAGCAATCGCGGCGACTACACAAATATCCGGGCCACAACTGGCGCAGCAGCAACAGCGAGCGCAGCGACCGTAACGGCAACGGCAACAACCAGTGCGACGCTCAGCTCGAATGTTGGCTCTTCCACCTCCACATCTACGTTTTCCTTTAAGCACTTTCTCAACAGCAGCGGCACAATAATTGCGCCAAGCAGCACAGTGACATCCCTGGATCCAGCGGTCGGCCCGAGCAGCAACAGCGCCGGCGGCTGCAGCAGCAGCAACACAAGTGTTACTGCGCCGGCAACGTCAACGTCGCTGCAAACGTCGACGGGCGCACGGCCGAAAGTGCCGCAATCGGCATCCGTTAGCCACATGCAGCCGGATTTAAATGGCAGCGCCGCCTCCAAATGAAACGTTCGCCGCGTTTCAGCTCCTTTGACTCGCAGGCGAGTCTGGCCGAGTATGCGGCATGTGGCGGCGGCCCGCGGCGGCAGCTCTGGCTCCGGCACTCGACTACGTCCGGACCTGCGTCTCGAGGTGGAACGCAGTGGTGTTATGTTGGATTGCGACGACGACTATGATCATGTGGGCCTGGCCCAAGTCCGAAACAGTCGCCTCTACGATGAGCGCGCCGACGATGGTGAGTAGCTGCCATCAGCCAAAAGTTGCTTCTAATATAGATGAGGATGATTTCTGATTTCTTCTCCTTAGACATATTTCCGTCGGCAGCCTCGAATTTGCACGCGTCGGCAAGCAGCTCGCGTTACGTGCCGCGCTCCTATTCCAGCTATGATATGCCGCCGCAAGCTGC